>NW_003852543.1:3105330-3147284 GCF_000181295.1 Otolemur garnettii | reverse complement strand
CCTCCTACTGTATGCCTTTGACACGTTATTCAGCTAACATGTCCTGACGGCTCCATGCAGAAGGTGAATGTGAAAATACCCTGCCTACTCAGAAGCCATCCCGAGCTGGGGTGGGGCACGGGGTGTGGTCCCCTTGGCCTGTCTCCTTATGACCTTGAATATGCCATGCCTGCTCCCTGGTTGGCTTTTCTCCCTGTCATTGCCACTTAGCATGGCTGCTGCTGTCACAGGTGTGCAGAAAACATTGGCAAGGGGAGCATGGCAGCGCCAACCCCGTCTCAAGCCTCTGCCTGCCAGAGAGACACAGGGGTGAGGGGAGGAAAGGAGGGTTCTGCTTCTGCAACCCCTCCGATATTTGCTGCACCAAGAACCACCTGCAGGACTCAGGCCAGGAGGGATTTGGCCCTTGAACAATCAATGTATCTGTGCCAGTCAGAGTGGACCTGAGTCCTCGGGCGCATGTGGTGGCCACACCAGACTACCTCGGCTCACCTCTGTCTAGGTTCCCACCCTGATGGAGAACCAACCTTTTTTTTTTTTTTTATCCCAATGCAGATCAAACAGTGCTGTGAAGACATGTCCTTCCCAGTTAAACTACTTGCTGGAGCTTTTAGGGACCTCATCATGTTTCTGCCACCTGCAAAACCTAACCCCTTACCCTGAGAAGTTGGAGGTGCACGTGGACCTCACACATGTATTCCCAGTGCTAGTGCTTCTGTGGGAAAGAGTCAGGGATAAATGCTGGCCCAGGGTGATTAAGAATTATGGGTGGGCTCCATGAGGAAGTAGAGGTGACAGAGGCAGAGGGGAGGATGCAGGAGCAGTGCTGGGAGCGCCCTGGAGCTGAGTTGGGTGGGGAAGGGGCCTGGCATGTAGTAGCCCTATCTCCTCCTCTAGCACATGCATGGACAGCTGGGGGTGGCCTCCAGCCACTGTGTCTATTGTCTGCCCTGGGTCCCTCTGTGAACAATATTCATTGGGCCTAGGCAGCTGGCACCCTGGTTGTGCCCACTCTCCAGGCAAGAAGACTGAGGCTCCCCTGAAATCACACAGCTGGAGTGTCCAACACAACAAGCAAGGTGCAGCTCCCCAAAGCCAAGGGGGAAGACTCTCTCACACGCCTGTGTGTGACCCCACAGTGTGCATGGTGTGCAGATGCCGGCATGTGGAAAGTGTGCATGTGAACACAGAAGTATGTATGGTGTGCGGGTGCCTACATGTGGGGAGTATGCGTGAGCACAGAAGTGTGCATGGTGTGTGCAGGCATGTGTGGTGTGTACTCATCTGTGCATGTTGGGTGGGTGGGTTTGCAAGGTTATATACAGTGAATACACAGGTGTGAGATGTGCGTACATGGGTGCTACAGGGGGCTGCCTCTGCCTCTCCTGCTTTGTCACCCTGAGACACTGAGTGGACACTGGCCTTTCAGACTCTGTGACCTGGCTCTGTCCTCCCAGCTGGAAAACCCCAGTGCAACCCCAGCCCTCTGTCCCCACCCTCCATGGTTCCTGCCTGGAGTTAGTGCCCTGCGTGGCACTCTGTAAATGGGGAAGAGTATGAATGAATAGAAACATCTCTCCGATCAGAGGCAGAGGCATTGTGGCCCAGGCTGGGTGCCAGGGTGGCCTCTGAGTCCTCAGAAAGGACAGAGTTCAGAACAGATCCCTGACCCCCACCCTGGTCCCAGCCCAGCCCAGCCCTACCTGAGCCCTGAGGGGCTGCGCTGGACAGGATCCACTTGACCAGGCAGCATCTCATCAGGGCCTGGCGGGTGAACCGCGGCCTCTGCCACTTGACGTCCTCCTTCTTGCTAAGTGGGGTCCGCCCAGGGTCCCCCAGGAGGCTGCCGTCCGATGCCTTCATCCCCTCCTGCAGCAGGAAAAGGCAGAGCAGCTCTGAGCCCTTGCTCACAGAGTGGGTCTCCAGATTGTCCCCAGGTCACTCTGCTATCCTAGGGGAGAGGAGCCTTAACCCCACCCGGGAGCATGCCTTCTAGGTACAGGCCAGGAGCCCCGTGTCCCAGGCTCCCGCCCCCGCACTGGCCATTCCTGCCAGACTTTAGGGGTCTCCTCCACTCTGTATCCTGACTCTGGCCTTTGATGGGTCCCCGGAAGGAGTGAGGCAAGGAGTCCAAAGTGGGGGGTGCCAGCAGTGAGCCCAGATTGCTCGTAGAATCCCCTCCCTGGCTGGATGATCCCTTAGAGATCGCAGTTCAGATCCCTGACTTGACTGAAGCCCAGACAGGGTCACAAGTGAAACTGGGCCTCCTCAATCCTCCTTGCTGCCTCTGTTTTTACCTTGAGGCAAACCGAGAATGAATGAAAGGCTGAGTGACCACCTCAGGAAGGGCATAGTGAGGGGACTCACTGCCTAGGCTGCCCAGTGATCTGAAGAAATCACCCAAGCCATAGATTAGTGGCCTTGGAGGAGGGAGGGATCTGTGGTGGGTATTAAGAGATGGTGGCTTGGCTGGGCACCTATAGCTCAGTGGTCAGGGCACCAGCCACATGTACCAGGGCTGGTGCGTTCGAATCAGGCCTGGGCCTACTAAGCAAACAAACAACAACAACAAAAGTAGTCAGGCATTGTGGTGGGCACCTGTCATTCCAACTACTTGGGAAGCTGAGGTAAAAGAATCTTTTAAGTCAAGAGTTTGAGGTTGCTGTGAGCTGTGATGCCACAGCACTGTACCGGGGGCGGGGGGACAAAAGTGAAACTCTATCTCAAAAAAAAAAAAAAAAGAGAAAGAGAGATAGTGGCTTAAGCCTATAATCATAGCACATTGGGAGGCTGAGGTGGAAGGATCATCTGAAGCCAGGAGTTTGAGACCAGCCTGGGCAACATAGTAAGACACCATCTCCAAAAAAATAAAAATAAATTATCCTGGCATGGTGGCATGCACCTATTGTCCTAGCTACTTGGGAATTTGAGTCTAACGTGAGGCTATGATCATACCACTGCACTTGAGCCTGTCTAGTAAAGTAAGAACTTGTCCCTCAACCCAAAGAGAGAGAGACAGTGGGACATGAGCTCGAGTCCCCAGAGGAGCAAGATTTGTTCTCCTACTACATATTTTGGGCCCCTCAGTCCTGGCTCCCTAAACTGCTCTCCATTCTCCATTCCCATGCTGGCTGCAGAGTGGCTGGCACAGCTCAGGGGAGGGTGGTGCACCGCAGGGTGCGGTCAGCCATGTGGCCCCTTGGGCATCTGTCAGGTAGCTGCTGTCTTTGTGTGTGCCATGCCCTGTCGCTAGGGGCAACAGGTGAGGCTTGGCAATTGGGTCACAGCCCATGGGTGGCCCTTGTGCTCATTCTATCTGCGATGTGCTGCCTGAGTTTCAGTCATGGGAGGGGACCCGACCCTGTGTGGATCTTGGCTCTGAGAGGCTGGGTAGGCTGGCTAGTAATAAGGCCACTTGGGTGGTGGATTGACAATACCCTTCCAGGGTCGTGGGGTCTCATGTGTGCTACCTTTGCACAGTCCTCAAAAGTATTTGGTTGTTCAAAGTGAAACAGACAGAAGTGCCATCAGCGAATCCTGCAGATGCAGCCCCCCCAGACAGCCCCTTCAGTGGTCCGGTTCTCAGGAGCAAGAACCGGAGACTGATCCAGGCTGATTTTAACCAGAAGAATTAGCAGAGGGAGCCCAGAGCAACCACAGCCTCCCAGGAAGGACAAGGATTTGAGTCTGGAAGACAGACCAGATCCAAGAGCAGAGGTAGCCAGACCTTGTCCACATCAATCCATGGCAGAGGCTACAAGAGTGTCTGTACTGCTGCTGAAAACCCTGGCCCCTCTCCCAGGGCTCAGGGCCTGGGATACCCACTGGTCTGCTGCATCCTGAAGGCTCCAGTTAGACGGGACTCCTCCAGATGCTTCATTGGCTCATGGCCCTGTGGGGCCTGTCCACATCTGGGGCGGGGTGGTAGCACTCATGGTCAGTGTTTGGTGAGGGGACTACCTAGGCCGAGTGACATCTAGGCCCCTTCTCCTGGCTTTTGGGCCTTTCCCAGACAGGTCCCAGCAGCCAGTCTCTTAGCTGGTGGATGTAACCCCTACCTCCCCCTCTCCCATACCCAATGGCCCCCCACATAGCCTTCCTTTTGAGGCTCACTCTGGCAATGAGGGGGTCAGTGGTGTCAGAGCTGCAGCAAGTGGGACACTGGCCATCCCAGTGGGGCAGAAGAAGAGAGCTGAGGGTGGGCAGGGAGGGCTGGAATGCTGACAGAGTTTCTCTAAATGCACACTGTGAGTACACGCTCATATACATATGTGAGTACATGTGCACATATACACACATGTGCACATACACGTATGTCCTGCCCAGGCTGGGTCACAGAGGCATCTTTTCCATTTTTAAAAATCTTATTCAGAAGAGAAATGGCCTCAATGAATGAAGTCTTTATTTCAGTCCAGGAGGGGAGTAGAGGAGAGACAGGCTTCATTATTTCATGAATTCTTTGCTGAAGGCTCTGCAGAGCACATCAAAAGGAGGAGAAGCTGAGGTTGCCCCCACTATTTGCTGGGAGTCCACCATCACCCCCTCCCTTGGGACAGTGCTGGTTAGTCACAGGGATCCTGTCTCACAGTCCTGGGCCCTGGCTAGCATGGGAGTGGCCCCACAGTTGTCCTTGGGTTCTATCTGACAAGTGGTCGTGTCCTCCTGGGAAGGTCAAGTGAGCCTACAGTGCAGGCTGACAGCTCCATAGTGTGTGTCTATTCTGAGCCCCAAGTCATGATGTTGCCAATACCACCCCCATTTTACAGATGAGGAAACTTAGTCTCTGAGATGTTTTGTGGCTGAGAGGGCCACACTCTGCATGTGATCTTCTGTTTCCAGATTTCAGGCGGTCTTGGTCTCTGTGGCTATACCAAGGCCAGGTCCTTGGGCAGAGCTCAGAAGTTTCGAGGAGGAATGGTTCTCAAGCCCCAATCATATTAGCAGGCTTTCAAGAGTAACTATTTAAAATGTCATGATGCCTTCCTGGGCTGAGAAGCCCCAGTGTGATTTTTCTCCCTGGTGAAGAAGGTGAGGTGGTGGTGGAAGCACTGGGCCAGGCTCCTCTACTTGGCTGAGGGGCCAGGAGCCCTCCTGGGACACCCTCCCTTGGTGAGGTGGGCAGTGGGTCCCAGAGAGAAGGGGCAGGAAGGGGCCCAGCAGCTGAGCTGGGCAGGACTGCACAACCACCCAAGGAGCTGAGGCCTATGCACTGGGCCCTCAGGCTGTGGGGGAGGGAAAAATGACCGCTGGGTCATCCTCATGAATATTTGACACTTGTCTGTCTGGGAGAGGGTCTGACTGAGCTGTCAGTGAATGTTAAATAGCCACTCTGGACACCCTCCTCCCGACTGGAGGCTCAAGGGCACCAAAGGGAAGGAGCCCTGACAGACACCCCCTCGGCCCTCACCCACAGTGCCTCTGTACAATAGGTAAGAAAGTAGAGGGGGGCCTGGGACCCTGATATGCCCAGAACAGGAATTAAATGCCCTCCCACCCCTGCTGGGAGCCCCTGTGCTTCATCTCAGACTCTGCTCCTCACACAGGCTGCACTGGTTCCCACATGGCTGCCCCTGCTGCCCTTGCTGCTCCCCACTCCTCCCTGCACCCAACACTTCTCCCCCAGGTCCGAGGCTCAAGGCTCCCTGGTGCCAGATCCTCCCCGTGCACCTCCGTCTGGGACTTCCCAGCACCTCCTCACAGTGCCCCTCCCTTTCCAAGTGATCCTATTCTTTTGTCTTCTGGTGCGTCTCTGTCTCCTCCCCCAGCATATCAGCTCTGTGAGAGGGGCCCTGGCCTGGGGGTAAGCTGCTCCTCCCCATCACAGAGTCCAGCTTGGGAGAGGCCCCACTCCCCAAACCCAACAGTAAAAGAGCAAACCATCCCGTTAGAAAGTGGCCAAAAGACAAGCACAGACATTACACCAGAGAGGACATGAGGTGGCACATAAAGCACATGAAAAGATGCTCAGTGTCCCTAGCCATCAAGTAAATGAAAACCACCATCATATACTCTATGTGCCTATCCAAACTGCTAATGTAAAAAATAGCGACAGCATCAAATGCTGGTGAGGATATGGAGAAACCAGATCACTTCTACACGCTTTATCTGCTCTGCAGAACAGTCTGGCAGCTTTTTATAAAACTAAACATGCAACAACCATACAATCCGGCAATTGCACTCTTGGGCCTTTATCCCAGAAAAATGAAAATTTATGTTCAAATCAAAACTCGTACACAAATGTCCATAGCAGCTTTAGTTTTAATAGCCCCAAACTGGAAACATCCCACATGTCCTGTAACAGGTGAATGATTAAATAAACTCTATTCCTACCATAGAATTCTAAACAATGAAAAGAAACAAACTATTGACACATACAACAACCTGGATGAATCTCCCGAGAATAATGCTGAACAGAAAAAAGAAAGCCTATCTTCAAAGGTCACAACTGTGTGATTCTATTTTTATAACATTTTGAAATGACAGAGTTTGAAAAATAGAGAACAGATTAGAGGACCAGGGGTTAAGTATGGCAGGAGGGGCGGGAAGGAGGGTGCGTGTGGCTGTAACAGGGTACAGGAGGGGTTCTCCTGGGGACAGAGCTGTTCTGTATCTTGATTTTTCTGGTGGATACAGAAGATGACATATCTGATAAAATTGTATAGCTCTAAACACACACACAACACATACATGAGTGTGTGTAAAACTAGGGAAATCTGAGTAAGATCAGTGAATTCCATCACTACCAACATTCTAGTTGTGATACTGTACTGTATTTTTGTAAGATGCTACCACTGGGGAAATTGGGTAAGGACACATGGGATCTCTCTGTGTTAGTTCTTACACCTGCATGTGACTCAATCTACAATTGGCTCAATAAAAATTCAATTAAAAAAATACTCTCACATTGGCCGGACACAGTGCTCATGTCTGGAATCCTAGTACTCTGGGAGGCTGAGGCTGGTGGATTGTTTGGGCTCAGGAGTTCAAGACCAGCCTGAGCGAGATTAAGACCTCATCTCTACTGAAAAAAGAAGAAGAAGAAGAAGAAAAAGGAAAAAGAAAAATAGAAAAATTAGCTAGGCATGGTGGTTCAGGCCTGTAGTCCCAGCTACTGGGTAGGCTGAGGCAAAAGGATCACTTGAACCCAGGAATCTGAGATTGCTGTGAGCTACAATGACACAGTGGCACTCTACCCAGAGGGACAGAGGAAAACTTCATCTCAAAAAATAAAAAAAAAAGATATTCCCTCTCTCTGTCTCTCTCATATGCACACACACACATACATGCACACACACACAAAAGCATATTAAAAAAAAACCAAACACACAAGGTCCTCAGTAAGTACTCACAAATGATCTGATCAGGTGACAGTGCCCTAATGCTCTCTGTAATTCACCTGAAAATTTCTCTCCTCCTGGCCCTCCATGCTGGCCTATTTTAATGCATGACAGAACCATCGTCATCCACAGGCCTCAGGGGATGGCCAGGGTTGGGTGGCAAAGACCAATGAAGCCAGAAGTTCTGGGCCCTGGGGTCACACAGAGTGCTCAGTAGCACACCTGGCAGTGTGGACACTTGGGGGCCAAGGCCCAGAAATAGCCTGGGCGAGCCCTGGGGATAACTGCCTCCTTTGAGGCTCACAGGGTTCCTTCAAGGCTACCAGGGAGCAGGGCCATTCATGGACAGTCACCTGGGTGCCAAGATTTGCGGCTCCTGCCTGGCCAAGTGGGCCAAGGGTGGGCCTCAACTTCCTTCCAAGTGGGCAGGTGGAGAGGGACAGAAAGGGGACCACACAGCGATGCATCTGCTGTGTGCAGGTGCTGGGTCAGTGTTGGAAAGTTATCTCATTTAATGCTCATGCCAGCGTTTTGAGGTTCCCTAGAACCTCCAAATTGCCCAAACCACCCAACTACTGCCCATATCTGTAAGAGATTCTATCTCACACCTCCTTATGGAGCTCAGAGGGTCTCAGCTGCGTGGGTTCTCCCTTGCTCAGCAGGAGCAAACCCAGCTTTTTGAAGTCAGCCATGGACTGGGGGCTTTGGCCTGAGGTCACTGAACTGAGAAGCTCCTACCCAGGGGTGTCCAACATTTTTTTTTTCTCTCTTGCAAATTGGAAGGATAAGAGTTGCCTTGGGCAACACATTAAATACACAAACACTCATGATAACTGATGAGCCAAACTAAAGTTCTGCACATACTTTTTGTGATATTTGACACCACAGATAAGCAAAACATCCCTCAAAAAAATCAACGTGCAATGCTCCCCAGGTTGGACACCCCTGTAGGGTATATGGGAGGTCATGTAGACGCTAATGTCCCCTGACTGTGGGAGTGAGAGCTCACTGCCCTGCTTTGTTTTCATGGCACTGTTGTGGTTACCATCTGATTCGGCTGCCCACTTTCCATTTACAATACAATACAGATTTAAAGATTCTTTTTTAAGCAAATGTATTAAAATTTAAAATGCAAGTTAATTTAAAGAAAAAAATAAGAAACAATAACACAGGTCATGACAGACAAGGAAAAACCAATAAAGGCAGGTACAAAGAGGCTAAGAAGCCTGTCCCCTTTGCAGCTGAGCTGAGGGGTCTGCTCTACTCAGCCAGGCTGACTCCTCCAGGTCCGCATGATACGGCCACTTGCTCTATGTAGCTACTGAGCGCTTGATGTGGCTGATCCAAACGGTATGTGCCCTCGTGTAAAAACACACTTACCAGATGCATAATAGCTCATTAGCAATTTTTATATTGATTGCACATTGAAATGATAATAATTTACATTGGGTTTAATAAAATACGTTAATAAAAATAATTTCACTTTTTTTTTACTTTCTCTAATGTGCCTACTGGAATATTTTAAATGACATCTGTGGCTCACATCATGTCTCCACTGGACAGCACTGTTCTAGATGGTTCTCAGACCTGCTTCTCCTGGCAGGGCACCCCTGCCTCCAGCTGCTCTCTCCTACCCTAGGGCTAGATTGGCGTCAGCTATCTCAGAAGGATGGCCCAGTGGAGTGTGGAGAACAGGCTGGGGGACAATGAGGCAGGAGGCCAACTGGGAGGAAGGAGAGCTGAGCCAGTCGAGGTGGCAGCACAGGTGGTGGGGATATTAGTGTGATGGGTATTTAGGATACACTTCAGATGTGGGCAGTGGAGGAGGGGCCAGAGTGATTCCCACGGAAATGTAGGGACTATCCCCCCTGCCTCTCGTCTCCCCCTAAACACCATGCAGACTCTTCACCAGCAACACCAACATCCTGAGTGCTCAGCACACCATGGAGAGAGGCCAGTTCCCTTGAAACAAGCCACCCGTGGACGCAGACATCTTACCTCGTGGTTCTCCACTCACCCCTGCAGCTCCCTGGAAAGGCCAAATGGCCCTCAGGGCAGCTGTCCGGCTCACTTCCCCATGCCCTTGGGGACATCAGGGGCTCATCTGGTGGAGAAGATGGAGTCGGAGCACTGAGGGCGCACCACGGTGAAACCCTCAAGCAGCTAATTTAGCCTCTATGGTTCTTGTCAGCTGGGTGCCAGAGAACCTCCAGAGAAGGCTTGGCAGAGGTGACCCACAGGCACGTGACAGCCTGTCCGGGGGTGGGTGATTGGAGGCTAGAGGCTGTGGAGAGCTTTAGCAAAGCCCACATTAAAATATATAGGCTCATTCTCCAGGCTTAGTGGTCTGTGAGTAAACACGTATGCAAAATGCATCTCTGATGTCTGCCACTGTTTACAGACTTAATGGATGGGAAACGGCAGCCAATGGCCTCAAAAGAGCCACTGGGACCCACTAGATGCCAGTTCAGAGGACACAGTTAGCCGGGAGTGTGGGGGGTGGGTGGGTAGGAAGATCTCCGGCAGGTTGACATTCTTGTGGGCAGTGAGTACAGTGGGAAGAGGTCTGCAGTCAGCCTGACAGGGACTCGAATCCCAGCTCTTCCTTCCTGGCTGTGTGAACTTGGACAAAGCACTAGACTGCTCCAAGCCCCGGGTTCCTCACCTGCAAAATGCAGATAATATTATGCCCTTACAGGGTTATGGGGAAGGTTATGTGAGGTGATGGAGACAAAGCTCCCTGCAGGAGATTGTCACTATTCTTCACCCAGAGCAGGAGGAGGGGCCCAGCCCACACCCAGCAATGTGTCCCCACCATCTGCTGCCCAGAGGCTGGGTTATTTAATTCAAAGGGGCCTGGGCTGTTCTATTTTTATAAAGCTCCTCAGTAGACTTGAAAATGCAGCTAAGATTCAGTGTATTTGTCCTACCGGATAGAACATTCTGGGCCTTGTCTGAGGGGGGCAGAGATCTCCAGGAAGGCTGTCCTGAGGCCACTGCCTGGGCTGGCAGGGAACATGCAGGGCTGTTCAGGAGTGAGGCTGCCTTGCCTCCCCTACACATAGGGTAGCCACAGCACGGACTGGCCCACCCAGCACTCATGTGTCATCGCTCGTTCTATTTCCATCAGTCGGGACAGATGGCAGGAAGCAGAGGTGGGTGTTGTGTTGTGTTGTGTTGTGTGGGCCCCAGGATTTGGAATGGAGAGGCTTTGGGGAGCTTGGATTTTCCACCACCACCACCCTCAGCACACGCAGATGTGGGCCAGACAGCTTGCCTAGTGAGGGGAGAGCCAAGATTGTAATGAGTCCCTGTAGATGCATGCATGCACATAAACACACGCACACCTCAAATGATGTGCACCTATACATATCACATCCATGTACCTACCTGTGTGCATGTATGCATACACACACCTACACACACTCCTACATGCATGCACACGTGCATTCACACACCTGTGCATACCTATATGCACACAAGCATACACACATACACATGTATATATATCGACGTGTACACACAGATACACACACACACAGGGCCCTGGGTGCTGCTCCTCTCAGAGCACTGGAACAGGAAACTGAAGAACTGGGTTCTCCTGGCCTAGCCCTTGATGGCTGCCCCCTTGACCAGGACATAAGCTCCTCCCACTGCCAGCAACGAGGATGTCATGTTTGCACAGGGGTTGACTTGAGCTGCTCATGGCAACATTTTCTACGAGGTCCCTTCCCAGGCTCTAATCAGCAGCCAGAAAATAATAGCATTGGCATTCCTGCCATTTATGGAGCTCTCATCCTGTACCAGGGGCCTTGGCCAACCTAGCTGGTATAGGATCTTATTTATCTAAAAAATCATACATACTTTTCTGAGGAAAATGAGGAGACCATGACACAGCTTGTCTGAGGACACACAGCCAATGCATGAAGGGTCCAGGTCTGAGCCCAGGTCTCTCTGATATGGAACTGAAGCTACTAGATGACAAGGTACAGCTGCGACACCTCCCCAGTCCACCTCCCTCTTCCGGCCAGGGTCCTTCAATACCAAAGGGTGAGGACTGGGACTCTGATAGGCCTGTGGGCACTTGTGGTGGTAGAGGGGCTGGAGGGAAAGCTGCACTGTGGTACATTTGGTGGCTGAGTCCCTGAGGCCTGTGTCCTTCTAGTCCCCCACTAATCCATACAGGGCATCAGCCCTGATGGGGGCCTGGCAGAAACTAGGAGCATCTCAGGCCCTGGCAGGAAGACTAAGACCTAGAGAGGCAACAGGCCCAGCCCAGAGTCAACAGGGTGAAGTTGGGGCTAGAACTTCACTCTCTGGGGTCCCTTTCCAGCATGCCCATCTTGCGAGAGGATCTTAAAACAGGGCTGTGTATAGGGGCGTGCAGCTTCAGCAGGAGGGGGACTGGAGCCCCTTCCCTTGCCTGCCCCAGAGGAGGGGGAGGGTAGGAGGTAGCAGGCAGAGCAGCTGCTGTGCCCAGCTGAGTATGGCTCAGGCATGGCCAGCCAGCTGGGGGCTGAGGCAGCAGATCAGAGGAGGAGGCTGGGCCAACCACGGCATGGGACAGGCCCCCTCTCAGCTGCCCTCCTGCCTCAGCTCAGCTGCTCCAACTCTAACGCCTGCAGGTCCCCTTCGCTCTGTTCCTGTTACGTGCCCACTGTGGCCTTCTAGGACATGGGCTGATCACAACTGACAGATGCACCTGTTCGAGGGAAACAGCGGTGAGCTAGGGGTGGGGAGCTGCAGGCAGGGAGCAGCACAGTGACTTGCCCACACTGCGCCCTCCCTCCTGCTCTGTCTCCTTCTTGCCCTGGGGCTGGAACACCAGCTAAGGAAGGTGTGCCAACTTCTTTCCCCTCTTCTTTCTTTGCATTGGAAGCCAAGAGTGTCTTCTTCCTCTCAGAGACCATGTTTGAGGCTCTGTAGCTACTCCTAGAAGTCACCAAAGATGCCACAGGGTAAGCGTGGGAAGCAAAAGGGCTCTAAGCCCCAGCCTCTGAATCAGCAAAGCAGCTCTCCAAATTTGCAGAACATTTTGATAAGAAAAGGGATCTTAAATTCAGAACCCTGAGGTCCTTTCTTTCATAGCTCTGGATCCTCAGCCCAAAAAGGAGGTGGGCATCTGGCTCAAGGTCGAGCTAACACAGAGGATGTGACCAGGGTGAGGCCTGGTTTGGGAACACTCACTAAAGGGTTCAGAGGGTGCAATAGGCCACAAGCCCAGGGAGCCAGGCCCCCTGGCTGGGATGGGGGCAGCCTGGTCCCTTTTGTTCTTCACTCATGGTCCCCCAACCCTAGGGAACTTTAGAGTAAGACAGAGCAGGGTTCAAATCCCAGCTACAACACTTTGTATCTGGGATACACTGCAATCCGGGGCAGACCTCTGTTTCTCATCTACTAAGTGGGGACAATAACTGAAGTTACCTAGTGGCCTGCGTGAGGATCAGGGAGACAATGCCAGAAACCATGGCCTGGATGGAGCAAGGAGTGGCCACTTCAGGGCCCCAATTCCTCAGCCCAGACCTTCTCCTAGACTCCACCTGGAGAGCAGAGACAGGGCCACCTTCCTCCCCTAGGGCAACCTGTAGCTTCAGCTATTGTCTTTGGAAATAGGAGAGCAAATTAGGGTTTATCTCCCACAAGTACCCTGCAAGAAGGCTGAAAGCCAGGCAGGAGAAGTTCCCAGTGTGTGGGAACTTCACACCCTACAGCCCCAGGATGGTAGCCCTTGTCCGCAGAGCTGGCATTCTGTCGGCTCCTTCTCCCTAAGAGCCAATGGACTCTGGCTCATGGAATCCTGAGGCTGAGATTAGCTGGTCCCATCTGAGTTTCAGTGCCTGCCTCCTGGGAATGAGGTAAGGATTACTGAATGACTTGGGAGTGCAGAGAGAAGGCTGAGGGCACAGCCATGGGGAATTATTGGGGACAGTCACTAACCACGACAGTGGAGTCAGGCCAGCTCCTAGCCTGTGCCCTGATTGTACCACTGTGCCAACTTTGATGAGGGACCCAGTGGCAGCTTCTTCTAGGACCACTGTCCCCACCTAGCCTAATACCAGATGGGACTTGCTCCTGTCTCAGGCCAAGCCAACCACAGGAAGGTCACTGGGGGACAGAGAGAATCACTGGGCCCAGGAGCAGGCTGCATGGAGGGCAGAGGGCAGTGTGGGAACACAATGGCCAAGGGGAGGGCCTGATGCCCCTGCAGGCCGGGGGACAGTCACTTTGCTGTCTACATGGGGAGGGGTGACCAAGCTCCTAGAGTGACTGCTGGAAATTAGGGCCAGCAAAGGAAAGGCAAAGGAAGTGGGTTGTCCTCTGCTGGTGGACAGAGTTGGCTCTGTGCACATCTGTGTGCAGCCTGACTCTGTAGAAATCTCTGCCTCTGTGGACTCAAAGGGTCACTCGACTTGTCTCTGTGCCATATATGTGGCTATGCAGCACATGTCAAACTGCTCCCTGGCATGTACATGGCCTGTGCTGTGCATGGCATATCTGTGCAGTGAGCACATGTGTGTGAGCCTGGAACAAGGCATGAAGTTTCTCTGCTATGCCCTGCTTTGCCTGGCAGTTGCTGGGGAGACTTGATGTGACAGGAGAGAAAGCACCTTTTTTGATGAGCCGTGTCGCTGTGCTCAAAAGGCTTCATGTCATCGCCTCTGCCTATCCTCCTGGCACTCCTGGGAAATGAACCAGAAAGGGCAGGGGCCCTGGGGTTTGCAGACAGTGTGGCCTGAAGCCAGCCACTAACCTGCTCTGGGCTGCTTGTTCTCACTGGTGACAGAGAGGCAGGAAGCCATCACTGGGGGGAGAGACTGTGGGATGCCAAGCCAATATCCATTTTTTCTTATTTACAAAACCCTGATTTTATTTGGGTCCTTTGGCCTCCTACCTTTCTCCTTCTTGCTGACTACATGTGCTGGCTGGAGCTCCAGCAGCCATGTTGGCCCTTTAGGCAACCTCAAGGATGAGACAGGCAGAGGCTGAGTCCCTGCTGACCAGGAGCCCCTGGCAGCCCTCTTTTGCCTGCCCCTGGACTTCTTCTGCACCAGAGAAAACTGCAGCCAGCTTTGCTCTAAAAAGCTGTACTTGGGGAGTTCTGTTATGAGACCTAATCCTGGTGCTTTTTTCTTCTTCCAAAGCAAAACTATTCCAAGCATGTGAGCAGGTCACAGGGCATCAGGCCAGATTTTCTGAAGGTTAACTGTGGTCTTGAGGGGAAGGGGCTTCAGCTTATTTTCCTTGCTTCTTCATTTAATTCTTTTTCATCCTTCCTCTCTCCCTACCACTGTTTCTTGAACCCTATGCCAAGCATTTTCCTTGTGTTCGCTTTCTCCAACCTTCTAACAGCCCCACTGATGGAGAACTACTAACAGGAGTCTTTGTTAGGGGTTTCAGAGCCTGTTTAGAAGAGGGTATTCACGAGTTGCTTGAATGATTAATTAGAAGATGCATTCACTGACCACTTGGATGAGCTAGTCCTCTAAGCATAAATGACCCCCTCCTGGGACTCACCCCTCCTCCAGCCCTAAGTGCTGTGGGGCCAAGCTTTGGTGGGGGGGGGCGCTGTTCTGGCACCTGCCCCAGGGACCTAACTAAGCAGGACCAGCCAAGGGCTGACCTGAGAGGAGACAGAAAAGAAAGCACCTTTCAGTTGCCCTGTCACCGGCTTCTCCTCTGTCCAGCTTCTCTTCCACAAACTCCTAAAGCCTCTCCCATCCAAAGGAGGCTAGAGGACTCCAGCCTCCCTGCCAGGACACCTCAACACTTACCTCCCCCAAGCAACCTTACAGGGGACAAAAGGGGATGGAGTGAAAGAAGGAGCCATGACAGGGCTCCCAGGTGCAGCAGGAGCCCCAGAAGCCCTCCTCCCCATCCTGGGGCAAGCCCACATCCTGCGGTGCCTACCTTAGCCTCCTGCATCCTGGGTGCTGGAAGAAACTGTTGCCGGCCTCCCCACTTCGTGGCCCAGGCGAGAGGGACTGCCCCAGCCCTCTGGCAGCTGCCTCATGTTTGCTTGGACCCAGACGTAATTGTCACCGGTGGCTTCTTGCCCGCCCCCTGCCCACCCCTCCCTCCCTGCCTGCAGGCTTCTACCGCTCCACCCCCTGCCTTCTCTCCCTTCCTCCCGCCCTCCCTCCCTCCCTCTCTCCCTTCCTCTCTCTCTCTCACTCTCACTCTCACTCTTTCTCTACATGGTCCCTAATCCTGGCCTGTCCCCTACCCTGTCGCGGGTAGCATTTGTCCCTTTCTCTAACACTCTTCTCTGGCTGAGGGAAAGGTGGGGTTAGGGAACTAGGGGGAGGAGAGCTCTTGCCTCAAGCCTGGGGGAGGAGGGGCAGCCATGGAGCCCAGAGAGCCACCCGGAGACATTTTCCAGAACAAGCCAACCCCTCCCCCATCCTGCCTGTCCCCTCACAGACATAAGTGCGACCCTAGTCTGTCCCCTCACAGACACAGCAGTGGGACCCTAGTGATGCGCTAGTCCTATAGGTCCCCAGGACAGCTGAAGCCACTACTGTAGGGGGTGCATGTGAGCATCCTTCCCTCAGGGACCTCACCTGAGGTGCTGGTCTGCAAGGTCCTTGCAGATGGGGGTTCATCACCCAGAGAGAGCAACAGCCACCAGGTAGCATTAGCTGGGTGACACTGGGGATCCTCCTGCCTCTCTGATCTGTCCTCCACCCTGTTCATTACCTCCTTTTGACCCCTCACAGGGCCTTGCAGTATGAGAGTCCTCCCCAGAGCATGAGCTCCTTACACTCCCCAAGCGTCCTCAGTCCCCACTTGTGTCTGGGGTTGGGACCGAATTCAGAGTGGGTAAGGGACCTGAGCTGATCTCCAAGGGGATGGGGGTGGGGTGGGGAGGGGTGAGGGTGTCTGGGCCTCCCTGGGAGAGGGGGGCTCCTGGGCCTTTGCCCAGGCTCCAGGGAAACCACCCAGCAGCCAGGTGCTGAAACCTTTGCCAAGTTTCCCTTTTTGGCGCCCTGAGGAGCCGGTCTGTGCCAGTGGTTCCCATGGAAACGGAGCCCTGATTCGCGCCCCCTCCTCCCCTCCCCTCCTTTGCAGTCTGCACCCAGCACTTGCTAACCCTTCGGAGTCATCCAATTAGCTTCAACTTTCTGATCCTCAGGGGAAGAAAAAATGCTGAAGCTGTTGACCCACTGAGGCAAAGAGGGCTCTTCCCAGAGGGAAGGCAGCAGCCCTGGTGTATGACCCACAGGGATGTCAGGACAGGCTGCACCTCCCTCTGGGCAAGCGGCTAAGCAGCCAGGACTCCCAGCCCATGGATGCACCCTGGGGAGAGATGGAGGGCAAAGCCCCCTTGGCTGTGCTCCCTGGGGTGGGGGTGGGGGTCCCCTGGCCTTTCACCACCCAGGACAGCCCTGTTCCTTTGGCTCCAAGCCAGCGCCCACAAGGAGGGACACTTGAGTATGTTGAATCTTCATAGTGGCCTTGGGAGGGAAGTGTCCTTGTCTCTCTCTATAAATGCTAACCAGTAAGTCCGAGGAACGATAAAAGGTTTGCTTGAGTCATAGGCTAGAAAGTTAACAAAGCCACTATGTAAAGCCTGTTGCTTTCATCTTAAAGTGAGAACTATGGCCAAGACCCTGCCTGATGGGTTATTAGGCACGTGTTTTGTACATCAGCTTGGAAACTTGCCTATCACACTGCCCAGAACAGACTAGTCTTTCTTGTGGCAAGGTCTGTGGAGGGAGGACCAGAGAAGTCCCCCCTTCCATCTTAACCAAGGCCATCCTCTGAAGAGTCACTCACTGGCATCCTCTACTCAGAGATGTTTTCTCCAGAGTTAATAGGCTTCAGCAAAACAGACCTTGGATGACTGCCCTTTCCTGCTGGCCCCACCAGGCCCTCGGGCTGTGGCAATATCCCACTGTTGCTGCCACCCAGGAGGTGTGTGCCCTGCCATGATCCTTGTTCCATGTCGTCTCCCCTGTCCCTCGTCCCAGGTACCTCCAGGTAGATCCTTCCACTGGGCGTGTAGGGAAGGCCCCAGTGAGAAAGGGCTGGAGGGAGAGGAGGCCAGGGCAGCTCCTCCCATGGGCCTACCCATGGGCACATGGCATTCACAAACTTTCTCCAGAGTCTTACATTTCCTGAGAACTTTTGGTAGTCTCTCAGACCACTAGATTAAGGGAAGCTGCAGGAGGACCCCAATTTATCAGCGAGGGACATTCAGCTATGGCTTCCCTCACAATGGTAGGGGGAGGGAGTTTGGAAGTAGAAAAGGAAGGAAAGACTTCAAGACTGGATGGAAGTTGAGTTTCTTCATGTCACGATGTCTGAGGAGGTAGTGGTGAGTTGTTTTAGCTGACTAGGGGCCCTTACTCTCATCCTATCCAGGTAGGGGCTCAGGCCACCCCACCACCTGCAAATCTAGGGGTCTGGACCTTCCTCAATTGCTGTTCATGGTCCCTCTGCTCCAGGCCCAAGTTCAAATCCCTCCTCCCCAGGCTCTTGGCGCCCCCTTTTTCTCAGGCCTGGGGCTCTAGCTGAGGAAAGGGGACCTTGTGGATGGGGAGGAGGAAGTCTGACAGGCCCAATATGCGTCTTGCTGGGGAAATAGAAATGGTCCCTATCACTTCACATCACGCAACACAGTCTCAGCTCATGTCCAGGTCCATGTCATCGTCAATACTTCTGCTCTGATGTCCAGGCCACTCCTGGCCCTGCTCAGGCCTGGTTGTCGGAAAGAGTATGTGGTCAGTCTCCTGCTGAACTGGGCTCTGGGTTTCTCCTGTATTCACCACCAAGAGTCCTCAGAGCCTGGTCATTGCTGGGAACCTCCCCGCAGTACCCCTGTGGAGGACTAGGGTATTTCACATGAACCTCAGGGAACCAAGGAGCCCTGACACCAAGTGGCAGCTCTATCTTTTTTTGGTTGAGGTCTGTGCACTCTCCAGGTGGCCTCCTGGGACTGGAGGTGGAGACTCCATGCTGACTCTCGCATGAGGGGCCTCTGTCGGTCCTCTTCTTAGCTCTGCCATCAAAGAAGCCAGCCTATTTCTTCCCCTCTAAACTTCATAGGAGGTGAGGCATCCATCCACTGGATTTCTCAAATTGCAGAGGATGCCTGGAGCTCTCTGGGGACTCTCTCTAAAGGCCCACACTTTCTGGCTTAAAGTAATGGGAAGACACCTCACCTAAACCCCTGGGCACAACTCATCTCCCTAAAATCTTCTAACCCTAACACCTGACACCTGGTACTCTAAGGTGGTTAATGTTTAGGCCACCTCTTTCCGATATTCTGTATCACTCATGGGCAGAGCTCAGGGGTCATCTCTCTGCACACTCCCTACCCCACTTAGTCAACATTCCTTAGATAGGAATGTGATGTGAACTGCTCCAGGGTTGGAACACCCAGCACATACAAGGAATGGTCGGGGACCTCTAAGAAGGTGCTTCATTATAGTAGCACCTAAGTAGCTGCCCTGGCCTCCCCTCTCTCCATGGTATGTGAACCAGGCTGGCCACCAGCCTTCTGGCTCAGCCTTTGGCATTCAAGCTTAGACAGACAGGACACCAGGAGGTGAGACTCAGGAGCCCTGACTCTAGGAGGGTGGGGAAGAGGGACACTGTACACAACTGCCCAGAGTCAGGGCCTTGGGCTGATTCCAGAGAATTTAGGATATGGCCTGAATGCCAACATTATCAGTGGGTCTTTGAGTGTCACCCTTTCTCCTCAGCCCACATCCGTTCTCTGCGCCTTCCCAACTATCAAATAGATAAATCACATGCCCACCTCTTAGTTAATCCATGTAAAATGCTTAGCACACTTCCTGGTTTATTCCTCAGAGCTCAATGTTAACTCACATTGTTTGTCCCTTTAGATAGCCTGGGCAGGTTCTCACCCCAGTCATGTGGCCCTCCCTTTGCATACCTCGAGCCAGCTAGAGCTGCCCTGACTGGCCACCTGGGACCTCAGACTCCCAGGCCCATCTGGTATGCCTTTGTCAGAATCTGCCATAGGGCCTTTTGCTGGGTGGCCATGCTGGAGCGTCTGGCCAAACTCCCAGGGCCCCCAATCTGTTATCCCTCCTGCCACAGGGACACAAGGACATTTGGTTCAAATCTCCTTGGAGACAAGGAATGGGGACTGGCAGCACACCCAGGAAGAAACCTCCAGGGCCACCAGGGTCAGAGGACATGAATCCAAAGCCTGGCTGGGCTTCAACTTAGAAAACTTGAACTAGCCATGTAACTTCCTGGAGCCTCATCTACTCAACCACAGATGATGATTCACCCCCCTCAGAGACTGTCATAATGACAGACAAGGTTGTGGCCTCGAAGGGCCTTGTTTCACATATAAAGTAGTGCTAGCATTTTAGGATCCTAGCATTTTCAAAACCAGAAAAATAGGCAATCTATTTTTCTCTGTAGCTAATTCTATCTCTGTCAATTGCCAAGAGCCACCCTCACCCCCAGGCGACTACAGTTATGCTCTGTAAACAAAACTTCTTTGCAAAGCTAATGTTCAGTTGGCTGGACCAAGGTTTCTGGACAGTAAATTCAGAGTGGCAGCCCTACCCTAATGTATAAGGGAGAATATCAAAGTCAATATTTTTAGGACCACAACGTCTAATAACAGTGGACTAGGTGGCTTGGCGCCTGTAGCTCAAGTGGCTAAGGCACCAGCCACATACACCAGAGCTGGCGGGTTCGAATCCAGCCCGGGCCTGCCAAACAACAAAGACAACTACAACCAAAAAATAGCCAGGCGTTGTGGCAGGTGCCTGTAGTCCTAGCTACTTGGGAGGCTAAGGCAAGAGAATTACTTAAGCCCAAGAGTTGGAGGTTGCTGTGAGTTGTGATGCCATAGCATTCTACCCAGGGTTACAACTTGAGGCTCTGTCTTAAAAAAACAAGCAAACAGTGGACTAGGTGATTTGGACCAAATCCCCAGCTAAGGACAAGTTAAAATCATCTGCTTAAAATGTGTGTGTGTGTGTGTGTGTGTATCATTTCAAGCAGCTTTTAAAGTTTTATATATATTTAATATATGCATATGTATATATATTTAAGTCTGGTGGAGGATATTGGAGAACGAACAAGGCAATGAGAAATCACAGGACTAACGAATGGGAAAAGAAAGAAATCCAGAGATATACATCTGGCATCTGGGGCTACTTTCTCCCTACAGGGTCTGCTGATTCCAGAAGATAACACAAAGCCCACCAAGAGGAAAGTACTCCTAGCAAATCTTTCATGGTTTTGGTTGGGATCCCAGAAAACTTTACCCTAGGAATATGACTGAATTGAAAGTAGATCATCTCTCCAAGTGACTGCAAATCATCTCATTCCCTGCAAGTGGATTAGAGTGATCCCAGTATGCTAGATCCCAAGCTACTTGCCAGATATAAACATAATCCTCATGGAGGAGGATAACTTCATCCTAGTTCTGAACTTATTTCTATAGATTTTCAGATACAATGTGTGATACTCAATCAAAAATCACCAAGTATGTGAGGAGACAAGACAAAACTAACAAAAAAGCAAGAGAAACAACAGACACTAGAAACAGACTCATGGAAGCTTCAAATAAGGGAGTAACTGAACTTTGAAATAATTATATTTAATATGCTCAAATATATAAAAGATAAAGGAAGTAATTTTCATAGAGAACTATAAATGATTTTTTAATTGTTTCTATTTCATCTGTTTTAATACCATCAATTGCATTTTTAAAATACAGAGTGTTGCTTCCTCCACATAGGTCAACGGATGAGTAACAAGCAAAAAAAGACCTCTGGGAAAAGCCAAAAAGAGGCAATTGTGCCATATGCAAGGATGTTTGTTCCAGTATGTGCTTGTAACTGACGGTACATTATGTATGCACCATCCTAATTTCTAGTATAAAGTTTGTTACTGGTTTGTAAGATATGATTATAAACACTCCCTGAAACCCAGTAGACCACAGTCTTAAAGGGCTTTCTAGCTTTGAACAGGGACCAGTCTCCCACTTCCCTGGTATCTTCCCAAACCCAAATGCTGTCTCTGCTCAGGCCCAAAGCAGTCATGGTGAGCATGGATGAGGGGAGAGCATCTCCCATGTACTGAGCATTTGTTTTGTGCCAGGCCCTTGCAGATGACTTTCCATGCATTATTACATTTAATCTTCCCAACATTGTGAAGAGGCTGTGACTCTTCTCCCATTTTATGCATGGCTTAGGGCACCTGTGTTACATGTTCAAGATGTCCCAGCTAACAAGCAGCAGAGCCAGGCTGTGAACCCAGTATGCTTTCACCCTAGGCCCTACTCCTCATTGCTGGAATATTCCCTGATGCCTATAGTTAGAGGAGGCCTTGGAATTCGCCTCTTCATAAATACTCATTAAACATCAACTGTGTACAGGGCTTTAACCTGGAAGACCTGGTTTTAATGACCCCAAACCAAGGCTTAAAGATGTTAATGGATCTGAGGTCTCTTTCCTCTCCCTCTTCCTCATTTGTGGAACTCGGGGTCCAGCATGCAGGGATGACACAGGGATGTGCTAGGGGTGACCCCAGGTTATTTGGCACAGGATAGAAGGGACAGTGCAAAATCCTACTGGGTCACCAGATCCCTCCTGGGAAAGCTGGGTATGGACCAGGAAGATGCTACCTTCTGGGGAGACTAGGGGGAACCCCCATTCAGGCGCTGGTCCCAGGTTCCTTCCTTGGGGCCAGTGATCAGAGAGGAGCTAAGTGCCAGCATTAACATTTCTAACCTGGAGCACAGGCAAGAAGGCTTGGCTTTTAGATAAACCTCCTTCACCCCAGTGGTGGCTGGTAAATCCAGAGGGTCCTGCAGAGGGTCCAAGGTCTTAGGATGGTGGGGGATTGGAAACCATGAGGCAGAGCCTGCAGCTAATCTAGACATGACCACGGTGGCCCCTCCTTGCTTGGTGGTTTTACCTGATTAGTTTGGTTATGCAGGAGGGGTCCCTGGGACCAGCAACGTAGCAGAGGGTATGAGGTAAGGGGGCAGGGACAGGGAGGGAAAGGACTTCCCTGGAAGTAGGAAGCAAGGGCTAGGGAGGGCACAGAAGGGAACTTGAGGAAGGTGGGGGGCAGATGAGCAACACGGGCAAGGAGGGGATGATGGGGGTAAGGGAGTTGGACAAGCCTCTCTTCAGCCTAAGGGGACAGGGATGGGGTTCCAATAGGTAAAGGGCAGGCTTTTCCTGATGATGACATTTTACAGCACGAAGAGTAAGGAATAGACACCTGGAAGAACCTGTTGGTTCCATAGCTCATCAGAAATCAAGTGTGGTTTTGAGAATGAAGGAAGGAGGGTCACAAACAGAAAAGGTGCAGGAAGGGACCAGGCAAGATGGGGCCAGGCAACCTGGAGTTGGGGACAGTCTGGGTATGGATGCCTGGGCTCTGAGGCAAGAGCTGCAGGAGTCCTCTAGTTCCCCTGAGCCAGAGGAAGGACAGGTAGCCCCAGGATCACCTCGCCCTATTATGGATTAAGAAGGAAACAGGTAACGGTGAGAGAGAGCGGGGCTCTGTCAGTCATGCTGTTGGACAGGCCACACTCAGTACCCACATCCCACCAAGTCTCCAAACCTTTGTGATCCCTTAGGGGTCCCCAGATCCCAGCCCTCCCTTCCTCACCACTTTAATTCCCAGCACTGAGGAATATGGGGGTTAGGGAAACTCACCCACTGGGTCCTACAGCTTCAGGGAGGTGACCCGGGGGATGTGGAAGAGCTGTGTCTCCTCAGAGGTGGTGGAGCTGCAGCGTTGCAGAAGGAGAGTGAGTCCCCCCAACACACCCTCAGCCCCAGCACGGGGACAAACCCAGAGACTTAATGTTCCCTCCTCAGGAGCCTTCCAGGGGATGGGAAGAGTCCCAAGAAGCTGAGCCTGGGTGGATGTATTGCAGCAAGAAGGATATGGGGCAGACACATGGGAGAACTTCCTGGCCTTGGAGCTCCTCAGAGTGTGTGGCTCTCCAGGGCTAGGCCATGAGCCTCCTCTGCCTGGGAGGACACAGGAGGGGGGTGTGGCAGGGAGCCAAGGCCCAGCAGCTAAGAGGATGCTTTTGTGGGTTTCTGGTGCCCTCTGCAGTTCTGGCAGCCCCTTACCTGAGGCGTTTCCGGATGGGACGAAAGTATTTGGCGGTCTTGACAGCAAAGATGATGCTGGGGATCAGGAAGAAGGTGCACCATGCCAAGCAGAACCAGAAAGCATTCTGGAATGTGGGCAAGAAGTCAGTGGTCCCACAGCTGAGGGGAGGGGCTGGTTGCAGGCCTTGGTCAGAGCCTGTGCCTCATACCGTGTGAGCAGGGCCCTCCATGGGCCCCCATACCCATGAACCCTGATGAGCCAAGGGACACTCACCCAGGGGTCAGCCAACATGTCACACAGGATCACCCGGCCATTATTTAAGGCTGCAGAGAGGGGCTGGCAGGTGGCGATGTGCTGAGTGACCTGTGGTAGCAACATGAGGCAGGTGGATGTGGAGGCACCCAGACCCACAGGTGTATGCCCCATATTCAGAGAGAGAGGTTGACAGGGACAGAGGCCCAGGGGCCCAGCTGGGGCCATCACACACTTGTACACAGACACAGAGAGGCAGGTACATACATATACACACAGATGCAAGTCACAGAGAGATGGGGACACTCATATAGGCTCCTTGCTCAGTGCCTACCCTTTTCATCTATTTACCAGCCTGGAATAGGCCCTGCTGTGTGCCCAGTTCTGTTTTAAGTCACACTGTCACCACGGAGGTGACAGCACATGTGTGCATGTCCTCATATGTTTATATGTATACACATGCATATGCTCACATGTACTCACACCCAGGCCGAAGCCATACCTCCTGCCAATCTAATGTGGAGTCCAGACAGCTGGCACAGGCTGTGGTCAGCAAGTGTCCACATGGGGAGGCAGGCTTTGCCAATTGGCCTTGGACAAGCTGGGCGAGGGCTGGCCCCAGGTAGGCACATGACAGTACATCTAGAGATACCATCCAACTTCACCCATACTCAGACCTCAGAAAGGGTATGGACAGTCCAGGTAGAGACGCCTGGGCTCTGAGGCAAGAGCTGCTGAAGTCCTCTAGTTTCCCTGAGTCAGAGGTGGGGTAGGCCAGAAAGCAGGGCACAGACGCCAGGTTTGGGTTCAATCCTTAAGGCTTGGGGTACCCCCAAGGGACTCAGGGCAGGGTGAATAACTAGCCCACTGGGGGCAGGTATCAGTCATTGCTGAGGCCCCACTCACCTCCTCTCTCACCCAGGCCACATACTGGGAGAAGTAGCCCATCTCCCGGGTCAGGAAACACTCACTCACCTGCAGGGAAGAGGAGAGGCCTGGGCTGGCTGGGGTCCCAGAAACAGCAGACCCCTACCCCTCACCATTCTTGGCAACATGAAGATAGGCCAAGTTTCTGGGAATCCACAGTGAGGGGATGGGACTGAGGGGAAGCCCAGGGTGGAAACCCTCTGCATGTGCCCCTCACTCACATTCCTCAGGATCCGGGTGGCCCAGGCAGGCAGCTCTCCTTTTAGGTAAGAGATATTGCCTAGGACTTCTACGATCTCCAGCTGGAGGGGAGGAGAGCCTCAACTCTAGGTCCTGCTTAGCTGGGGAGTGGGGAGTGGCCACTCATTCACTCATCCATTCATTAATTCATCGTAGAACATGCAAAACACTCACCTTAGTGGGGGAGAGGGGTAAGCCAAAGGAGGTGGTCCTTGAGATTCTGCCCACCCATCCCCACCCTCAACATCCTCTGGGCCCAGGAAGAGCTTGAGAGATCCCAGGCATGTCCTCTCTCCCTCTGCATCCCACCTGTTCCCCCCGACCCCCAGCAGCCACCTGAAGAGTTGGGGCAGAGGACTCCAAGGCCAGGACTCTGGGTTTGAGCTTTGCCTGTGGAAAAGAGATCAGGGCTGGCTGGGGGAAGGGGTGGGATGAAGAATGGTTCCCAGTGCCTCCCTCTTCTTTTACAGACCTCTCCACAATCCTCCCCACCCCCAGGCCCCAGGCCAAATATACCACCAGGCTCTGCTGGGGGGCGACCTTCTCTTGGTAGAGGCTTCTGAGCTTGAAGGCCTCCTCTTGCAGCTGCTGCTTCAGCACAGGGTTGCTCTGAGGGAGAACAGACATCAGAATGGCCCCTGCCTGGGACAGCACAGGCTTTGCCAG
Source organism: Otolemur garnettii (assembly GCF_000181295.1). Classification (NCBI taxonomy): domain Eukaryota; kingdom Metazoa; phylum Chordata; class Mammalia; order Primates; family Galagidae; genus Otolemur; species Otolemur garnettii. Next base: position 3,121,785 of record NW_003852543.1, on the reverse strand, counting down.
TGTACCCTTCACCCAGCCTTTCAACCTGGCATAGTGAGAGGAGGTGGTAAGCTGGTTTCAGAGGCAGAAACCCAAGGCCCTTTAAGCTCTAGGGCCTGCCCTGGGTTTGAGGACCTAAGCCCAAGTTCTAGGTCTGCCCTAGCTGGCTGGGTGCCCCTAAATCAGCCACAGAATCTGTCTGAGCTGCAGTGGCACCTGCTGAAGCAGGGGAATATTCCTTGGTCTACCCACATGTGGGGCTGTGGATCTGAGATGTCTCAAAGAGAATTTCTTAAACATCTAAGTATTTATTAATACGAAATGCTGCTTTTTCCCCTGGAGGGCAATTGTCATGATATCTGATTGATCGCAATGTTTTCACAGCACATGTCCAAGCAAATTCTACAAGCAGCCTGCACTTAGAAACACTTGCCCAACTGCAGGAGATCAGACCAGTTACTTCATCTGATGTGCGACAGAGGACAATCCACTTTGCAGATAAAGAAATTGAGGCCCAGAAATGCTGACTGACTTTCCTGAGGCCACACAACCAATCGGTAGCAAAGCTTCAGTCAGACCTAATACCCTTGGGCTCAGGTCTCACTGGTGGGGACTCTCAAGCCCCTCCCCTTCTCCCCAGTATGAATCCTCCCATCCTTTCCTGGCTCCCTCTGACTCCTCCTGCCCAGGGGCCCTGCTCCCTGCTCACTTGGGCCAGCCCTTCCAGGTCCTGAGCCAGCTCCTCCATGTTGGTCTTCACCACTGGCTTCTGGACCTGAGGGCAGACAGGAGAAGCCAAGAAGGCTGATCCTACTCCCCCAGCACCTGCTGTCTGCAGCCTTCAGATTCTCATTCTTGCCAAATATAAACCACACCAGTGAAGTCTGTTGTGATACACCAGTCACAGCAGGTTTGACCTGGGGCTGTGAAATATTTCAGGCATTTTTCCAATGAGATAGAAACAATACCACCAAACAAGCACTCTGGTTAACTCAAGTTAGAAGCTATTCCCCACCACACTCCCAACAGTGGGTCAAGTGACATAAGCCCTTGGCTTGAGGGAAAGGGTGCTCATTCTGCATGGCCTGGGTGGTAGCATCAGGATGGGCTCATGGGCTGGGAACAGTCCATGAGCCCACAAGAAGGGGCCCCAGAACACATGTGGAGGAGTTGAGGGAAGGTTGAGAGCCCAGACAAGGCGAGAGACCTGCCCAGCCCCTCTGTGGGCCTTCTGTTTGTCACCATGGGGGGGCGGGGCGGGATCTGAGGTGCCTGCTGCTGACCTGGACCAGAAAATCGGAGTAGCGGATCCTCTCAATCCCGCTGTTGTGCAGAGCCTCCAGGTCCCGGTGGGCAGCTGGGCTCAGCAGATCCAAGTTGTCCATGTCCACTTTAAGGTTCTGCATCTTCTGCTGCAGCTTTTGGGAGTACTGAGAGGGCAGGGTGGGGGTCAGGCCCAGTGCTGAGCCAGGACCCAGACATGCTCCCCAAAGAAGTGTTAGGAGGGACAAGAAGGGAGGAAGAGAAGCAGATGGCACTAGGGGATGCTTTGTCTACTAGAAGGAACAAATTATCAAAAGGAAGAAAGAACAGATACCTTGTCCAGGGGGTATCCAAGCACTGAACAGATATTTGGTCTGTGAGGAGGATCCCCAAGGACTGACCGACCAGAAAGGCAGAAAAATCACAAAGTGGAGATGTAATCAAGGCTGCAAAGGGAGGTCTTTGGAGCACAAGTATAAGCAAGGTGACAGTGTCCTCAAGTGACCTACCCTCATTAGCATAGTAAAAATCACATCCACCTACATCATGACAGTTTACAAATGTCATGGCAACCCCTGGAAATTGCCTTACAAGGTTAAAAATGGGGAGGATTTGCCATTCTGGGAACTATCCACCCCTTTCCCAGGAAATTCATGAATATTCCATCCCAGTTTAGCATATTATTAGGGATTAGCATAAAAGGACAGACCCTAAACCTGGGGGCTGTTCCTTACTGGAGCAATCCACTTTCTACTGACTTTGTTTTTTTTTTTTTTTTTAGACAGAGCCTCAAGCTGTCCCCCTGGGTAGAGTGCCGTGGTATTACAGCTCACAGCAACCTCCAACTCCTGGGCTCAAGCGAGTCTCCGCCCGGCTATTTTTTGGTTGCAGCCAACATTGTTGTTTGGCGGGTCCGGGCTGGGGATTCAAACCCGCCACCTTAGGTGTATGTGGCTGGCGCCTTAGCCGGTTGAGCTATAGGCACCGAGCCTTTCTACTGACTTTGAGAGTGTACTTACTTTCTATACTCTGCCTTTAAACTCAGGGTCTTCTCCACTCATGGAGAAAGACCTGCTCCCTCCGGAAAGTACTGCACATTAGTAAATCTTGGTGATCTGCTTGATCTGTTTGTCTTGCTCATTTTGATCTGTCAACCTGGTACCAGCAACCATTATTCTTCAGTACTGGGAACCAAGGACCAGGGAACATGACCCTGACATCTGGTCTCCACACTTGACAAGTAGAGTCACTGGGCTGGCAGGGCCCTCCTCCCAGATATCTAGGCCCCTACCCTGGACACACCCCCAGCCCCAGACAAGCTCCAAGTAGGATCCTGTCCCTCTAACCCAAACTGCCAAGATTCGGACTTTCTCCAGCACCTGTCTGGCTACCAGGCTGCTACACAAAACCTTCCCAGACCACCTGACACAATATGGCTTTTCCAGCCCCTCTTTATGGCATCACCTGCTTTAAGGCCTTCATAGCATCTGCTTCTCTGGAATTGCCTTATCTATTTGGGTACTGGTTCATGGCCATCAGCTCCACGAGGGAGACTTTGCCTGCCTATTTTGCCCCAACCCCTTGACATGTAGTGCAGAGGCCTACATGTGGGGGGCAAGGTATAAATTTGCTGTGTTGATGAATAAATGGAGATGAGAGAAGACTGTTGGCATTTTCCTACCATCAGCAGAAGAGGTTTGGAGGCCACAAAATTCAGCCTCAGTGTTTCACAGCTGAGAAACTGAGGTCAGAAAGGAGATTACAGTGTGAGTAATGACCACGCCCTGGCTCTGTTCCTCTCTTCTTTTCCCACCAGGCAACCTTCCCCAGAGGGACAAAGACCTACCCCTCTCAGGGGTGGGGTCTTAGGGCAGCATTTCAGGCACTGGCCATAGGCAAACAGCGGTGTATGAAGGCGGCGTTGCCTTCCTGGTGCCCTGGAAAACACACCTTGTCTTATTTATCTCTGCACAATCAGTTCTTAACTCTCTCCTTTGAGAATGAGGATTCTTTGGGGGTTTTTTTCCCCCTTTTTCTTTCTTTTTTTTTTTTTAACAACACATTCCAAGGAATTCCTATGAATGAGGACAAAGATCCTTAAGGTCACATTTGACCTGTTGCCATATGACCTTTGAGCACTGCCCAGTCCACCTGAACCCCTCCCAGAGCCAGGGCAGAGACCCCTCCATCTGGAAGTTGGGACTTCCAGTCAGCAGGACATGGGCCTACTCTGCCCTGGGCCCTACTGCAGCACTCTCTGGCCCGGCTTCATCCATGGGGTGGTGTCTCTGGTCTAGCCATGAGATGTCACCGGCTCTGACTTGTTAAAGATGGATAAAGGAAGGGTAAGTTGTGGCATTAAGCCAACTGTCCCAGGTTATGCAGGTTAAGGTGTGGAGTTGGGACTGGCCTGCTTGGCAGTGCTACCCCATGGGTTGAGACTGGGTGGGGGATCTGAGAGGACTTGGAGAGGATTTGGGGGACTCTGCAGAGTCAAGATCAGGCAATGCTCTGTGTGCACTAGAGGACGTGGCGATGTGGGTTTCCCCAGGATATGCTTAGCAGTGGCTCCCCAGTGGCCCTGGAAGTCAGGCCTTCTCCTACCTCACTTCGATGTGGACAGAGGAAAGGAAGGAATGTTTTACAGCCTCTGTACACCTTTAGGAGAACCACGTTCTCAAAGTACATCCCTGTTGTAAAGTAGCCCTTCCTTTCTTATGTTCTAGAACTATCTCTTGCCAGCATCAGCAAGTATCTCCTGTTCTACATCCCAAGTTCCAGGAAAACCCAGTGGTTATAGGAAAAGGCTTAAAGTTGGGCTAGGGATGGATCCTGCCGCCCTTACCTATTGCTGGGCAGAGGCCTATAGTGAACCTCCACCAGGGTTACCTGGTCTCACCACAACCTTCCGCTACTACCACCTGGCCAGCTTTCCTCTTCCCACTGGAATACCCTAACCAATGCCTGTCCTCAGTACACACAAACTCCCAAGCCCACTTGCTCACTGCTATTGTTGGTTCCTGCTATCACCTCATCTGTGCTCAGAGCTGGCCAGAGCCTTCTCCTTGGCTGGGGAGCTGGGCCTCTACCCTGAGGCACCTCAATTACACATGCAAATTTCTCAGGTTCAAAGACACAGTGCCTCTCCAGAGCCAAGGCCAGAGGAGAGGAGTGTACAGGAAGGCTCCTCACAGCATTCTGGAACATTTTCTTACGTGGCTGATATCCAGGTGCTTCTCCAGGTCATAGGAGTCATTGAGCTGCAGGACTCTCCAGAGCGCAGCCCCTTCCTTGCACTGCCTAGGGAGGAACGATGGACACTGAAGATGGGCAACAAGGGATGGCAGGTGGGGACTGCAGTCACCCTAACAGGAGGGACACAATCTCTGTCCTCCCCAATTCCAGTCCCAACTACCCACTCACTGGTAGGCCAGGTGGATGCTGATGTTTTTCTTCAGACCAAGAAGGTAGGACAGATTCATTGATGGGGGCAAGTTCCCTGGGGCATCTGCAAACTGGGGATGGGGTAAGGGAGAAATGGGGCACAGAGGAGGGTAAGGCAAGGCTCTCCTCTCAGATCCCACAGCTCCAGGCCACCCTGGCATAGCAGAGACCAGAGATGGGAAATACTCCATGACTCCAGCCCAAACCCAGCTCTAACTCCAATTACCCCGGGGCCCTAGCTCCCTACAGGCACTCTTCCTGTGGATCTGAAGGAGAGGTGGCTGGCAGAGAGCCTAGGCCAGCATCTCTGCTCACCTGCTGGGCACTAGACCTCCCTATTCCCAGGTTCAGTGTTCAGAGGAAAGAGGCTCAGGTCTAGAGGAATCCCCGAGGGTCCCTGCCCTGGGGCCTGGGCAGCATCCCAGGGGCTCACGAATTCTTTCTCTCCCCAATCCCATCCATTGGTGGTTCTCTGTCCTCATTCCTCCTGGGTCCCCCTGACCCTCTTGCTCTTCCCATACCACCCGGTAGCAGGGCCAGTCTCACCTCATAGAGTTCTCCACTCTCCCAGCTCTGGCACACCAGCGTCTGCATGTTGCCACCCACCAGAAAGGTGGCAAAGACAAGGAGGATGAGTGGGGCAGCAAAGAGGAAGCTGAAGCCCACGCCTCTGGGGAAGAGAGAGATGGGCTGAGGGAGAGTGGAGACTGGCTACCCTGGACCACAGTATCTGCCCCACCCACATCCCAGGCTGTGTGGTCAGCCAGGTGGTCCCAGGCAGAGCCTTTAGTGGCCGGAGGGAGATTGAAATCCTGACTGTCCCCTCATCCTTGCACCACCCCAGCTGGCAGACTAAAGGAAAGGACAGATACTTTGTTTGAAGAGCCAGAACTACTCACTTCTGGGCCCAGAGCCCATGGAGGTGACCTGATTCAGAACCCAGCCCTCAAAAGGGTCACCTTGAGGGTGACCCACTGGCATGACCCACTGGCAGGGGCAACATCTCCACAGGCCCACGTGGTAAAGATCCTTAGACCTCTGACATGCAGGCCTTCTTTGTGAGTGGGTACAGCCCTGTGGAGGCTTTGAGCCTTGGAGAGTGAAACTCAGGGTAGATTTCAGCCCCTACTGACCCCTTTGGCCAGGTACCCTCATGTAGTGAACAACCTGCACAACTGTATATGGCAGCCCTGGTCTTAACAACTATCTAACCTAAGGATGGCAAACAGATTCTGCCTCTGGTGCTCCCACCTAGTGTTGGTGGTGGCTGCTTGGAGATGGGTTAAGAAGGATCCTGAGGCTGTGGCTGGACTCAGTGGGAAAGAGTGTGGGGGGGGGGAAGTGCCTCTTATTTGCTTTTCCTGCTCTCTCCAACCCCTTTATACTGATGAGGACACTGAGGCCCAGATGGGTCAGTAATTTTCCCAGCGTCACCCAGTCGGACAGTGCCAGAGCCGGCATTAAAGCCCAGTCTCCAGACTCCTATGACTTGGCTCCCCTAACCACACCAGAAACTGTCCCTGGGTATGGCAGGAATCTGGCCAGCCCAGTGGGAAGAAATCCCTCCCCTGTCCCGGGTCCTTTCTTACGCCATGAGGAAGCGAGCTCCAGCCTCGCCCTTGGCTTCTGAGTGGCTGGGGTCTTCCCTGGCAGATAGCCCCCAGATGCCCAGGTTGAGACCCAGCAGGTTACAGACCACCACAAGAAGAACTATGGAGCACAGCACGCAGCCCACAATCCACCTGCCACAAAGAGGGTGTGGGTGTCAAGGAGGAGGGAGGCAGCGGGCGCTGGATGGACCTATTGGCTAAAGGGCCTCTAAACCCCAAGGCTGGGATTTTAGAAGTGCAAGTGTGTAAACACTTCCTGAGGCCCCACTGCTCTTATGGGGTCCCCAGGCTCAGGTCCCAGGGACAAACAGCCAGGCTGCGACAAGGATGCCCAAAGAGTCAGGGATCTTAGCTTAAAGGAGGTAGTAGAGACTCAGCATGGGCAGGGGTTGATAGGACTAGAAATGAGGTCAGGGTGGAGGAGAGGCTGGGCTGCTTATCTTGCCCACAACCCATGGGACCTCAGGCACCTGTATGTCTCATATCTCTGCACCTCCTGCAGGTAGGGGCGGCTGTTCTGCTCCAGCTCCTCCAGTGTCTGGCTCCACCGGGAAGTTGCCTCTGAGCCCGGGAAGGCTTCAACCAGTGTCCTCAGCCCTTTAGGCTGCTGAGCCACTGCCTTCTTCAGCTCTGTCCAAAGCAACAGGAGCTTGTGGGATGAGGAGGGCACACAGGGGCCCAGGGACCGGGTGGGTAGAGAGGAAGAACTTCTGGGACACACAGAGGGTCTTCTCTCTGTGCTGGAGCCCAGCCAAGAAGGATGGCTTTCCCTACTTCCCTACCCCAATCCTCTTTCAAAAAGCCCCCTCAATAGGAGTGGCATGCTAGGCAGCCAGGGGCCTCACCTGTGATCATGTTGGCTGTCTCTATGGTAGCCAGGGTTGGGAGGGCATTGAAGGTGCTATTCTCCTGTGGGAACCAAGTGGGGCTGTGCCTCTCCACTCTGCCCAGTGTCCCCTCTTGGAGGACACTGAAATCAGCAGGCTCAGAGGGAGGGCATCTCCCCTCAGTGCTCCCAGCTCAGGGAACAGATTTCCCTTTGCTCTCTTGGTCTTCCTCTCCCCTCCCTCAACCCAGCCTGACTCAACTCCCCAAAATATTCTCCTTGTACACCTCTCCTTCCTAACCCCACCCCTCTTCCTAGACCACAGCAGTTAACCCTCAGCCTCCTGCACACAATTGCCAGGTCTATCTACTGAAAGCCCAGCTTCTACCTACCCTTCCAGCCCCACCTCCCACCTCCTTTCTCTCAGAACCTTCCACTCCAGCCACCCAGCATGGCTGATTCACCATTTCCCCAGTTGTAGGTCCCAGGTCACAGGTGCTGACTCATACTGCACCCTCCCCCACCGCCATCTCCATCTGCCTGCCCTCCCAGGATCTGCGGGCCTGAGCACTCACTTGTATGTCACCTCAGCACCCCACCACCCTGAGGGCCCTAGCTTTCCTTTCTGAGACCACTCCGTGTGCAGGCCTCCGTCCCAGGATGCCACGTGGGATGTGAGGCCCCAAGTCTCAAGTTCAACTGGATTGCTGCTCCCCAAAGGGGAAGTGAGGCCCTTATTTGTGATTCTCTAGGTGAGGGAGAAGTCAGGTGGCCCAGGTGGGCACTCACCTCCTCAACCATCCTAGAGAAGTTGGCCTCTGGGACACCTTTCAGCCGATGGAGGACACTGTCCACTGAGGGTACCTGAAATGGGGAGATTATGACCAAGTGCACTGAGAGGGCTGAGGGAGGAGAACAGGGTCAGAAGCCTCTGAACCCTTCCTGTCCTCAAGTATAAAATCTTGACCACCATAGGCCCTACCACTCTGTCAGGGGCAGTAAGAACTCAAAGAGCTAATATAGGTGCAGCTATGGTACAGTGTGTGGCCAAAGGAGAGATTGTAGCCCACTGCCCGGATGACTGTCACTGGTCATGGGTACACAGAGAAAGGGAGAGGCCTCCCTAAAAGGGGATCAGGAATCCTCCTCTTCAGGAAGCCCCTGGACCATCAGATGCCCAAGGCAGCTGGCAGAGGTGGCCTGCTTAGCCCTAGGAGACTTCTGTCCTAAGGCTTCACCTGGTTGAAATCAGCACCCAGCTCCAGGGCTTGGGCCCGAATCAGGACCCCCTCACAGTCCCCCTGGCACTCCGGCTTCTGCAGCAGGGTGCGGAGGCGTTCCCGGTGCTCCCGGACTGCTGGCTCCAGGTCCTGCTGTGCTGCCCGCAGCTCCACAGTGAAGGAATTCAGAGCCTGGAGGTTGTCCACAGAGGCCTGCAGGGCTGAGAGACCCACATCCAACCTGAGCAGTCACCCACACCTTCAGAGGCATTGAGGGAGGCAAACCATGCTCTCTCCATCCAACCAAAAGCACCTTGCTATCCTTGACATCTGTAGTTACAATGGAAATTGCCCCTGGCACATTAAACCATTGAGGCACATTAAGCCAGGACCTAGGCAGGGATACAGGAGGACAGAGGATCTCAGGGTAATGGGAAGGGGAAACCATGGGTAGAGCTGAGGTGGCACCAGATATCCAGAGCTGGGTGAAGGTGGACGCGCCCCAGGAGGATCCTGCTGGCCTCACACCCACATAGCCCATAGGTCCAACTCACCCTGGCCCAGGCTGTGCACTGAGGCCAGCAATGGGTACACAGTGCTCCCAAGCTCAGTGTGGATCATGCTGCCAGTGTACATGCCGAAGTCTGCAGAGCACAGAGAAGTCTGTAGGGCTGGCCCCCCAGAGTGGAGGGCCTCCCCACCCTTCCATCCAGCCTCCCCCACTGGGCACTGGGCTCTGCAGAGTGGGCACTGGTTTTTCCATCCTGCCCCATTCCCACCCCTCCACCCTAGACAGGGTAGTCCCAGCTGGCATCTGGGCGGAGAGAGTGAGTGTCTCCCCCACCCCCATCACCAGCCAGTCTAAGAAGGGGCCCTGCCAGCAGCTGTGACCCTCACCATCCAGATCCTGTAAGACTTGCTTCTGAGGTAGGGAGAACTGCTGCGCCACTGCCTGCAGCTCCTAGGCAAACACAGGGCTATGAGGCTGCCCTTCCCTGTCACGCCACAGACCCAACTCCTGCCCCTTCCCTGGCCCCAGAGCTGGGTATCCACCCTGAGGCCACCATAGGTACGTTTATGTAGTATAGCAACTCTCCCTCAGGGCAGCCGGGTGCAAAGAGGAGGAACAGTGTTTCTGCTTTCAAGCCCACAGAGATCCGCTTTGCTCTGTCCTGCCTGGTGCTCATGGGGACATATGGGCATGAGGGGGCTACTTGGTGCTCACCTGGGGGACATCAGAGACCAGGCCCCGGAGGCTGAGCAGGGTCTCAGGCATAGCCTCGACACTGGGGCCGATCTGCTTGTGCACGTGCTGGTTGGTGACAAAGGCACAGACAACGCCAATCCTGTAGGGGTGGAGGGGAAGAGGAATGTGTTTGTTGGGTGTCCATGGGAGCCTTGGGCCATGGCCCAGCCCTCCCGCCTGCCCAGGGCAGCCCCTCACAGCAGCACGAGGGTGATCAGCAGCAGGAAGGCCATGAGGGTGTTGCGCTCACAGGCCATCGCCTTGTGCTCCATCTTCAGGCGGCCCCCACAGCGCCGGTGGCAGCGACAACAACAGAAACAGAGCCCAGCGATGGGCACTGCCAGGAGGTAAAAGCCCGCGATCACAGCACACACCACATAGCCCGCCTCGTACCGCACAACCTGGGCAGGGCCATCAGGCATGAGAGGCCATCCCTCCACCCTGGCCTCAGTTCCCACCTGGGTCCAGAGGGAAACCAGGAGGGAGGGAGTGCAAAGGTTATGGGCCTGTGCCTACATCTTATGGAGCCTACTCATGGGGTGCACAGCGTTCTCACTGTCCATTACCATCTTACAAAGTGAGAAACTAAAGTTCACAGAGTTTGAGCTCACAGCAAACTCCACTGCTGGGAACGGGCAGAGCTGTGGTTTGCACCCAGGTCTCCCGACTCCAGTGCCCATAGCAGGGAAAGGATACCCGAGCCCCCACCCTGGTGGATTCTGAGTGGAAGATTTTCTGCCCTGCCCATCTCTGGACTCTCCCGCCTCTGCCCAGCACCTCCCTTGGTTCTCACCTCATCCACCTTCACAGAGGCTGGCTCATTCAGCAGGGCCTTCACCAACTCTACCAGAAAGAGCCAAGTGGGGGTTGGGGACAGCCACCACCCCACCACCCTGCCCCTGTCTCTACCCTCTACCCACTGCCAGGCCAAGGTAGGCTCTGGGATAGGGCCACTTCCACCAACATGACACCCTTGGAGAAGGCAGTGTCACCACGGTCTTGTGCCATCCTGCCCAGGCCTCAGAGTTGCTGCAGGAGGGAGCAGCCAGGGGGAGGCCGCAGACTTTCCTCCCGGACCCTACAGCAGGACTCTCTGTAGCCTGGACAGAGGCAGAGGACAGGACTGGCTTAGCAGTCCTTCCCCTCCAGTGGCAGGGGACAGGCCTCGCAGGGTCCTTCAGTCTCTCCTGGCCCCCCAAACCCTAGCACCACTCAGAGAATGTCTGAGCCAGGTCTAATGTAATATACATCTAACGCAGTCTCCTCTACTTTATAGACACAGGAGCCGAGGCTCAGAGAGGGAAAGGGGACTGCCCAAGGTCACATGAGAAGGTTCTGGAGCCCTCTCCACATGCTGCCCCTTATGCCCTAGCACTACTGCAAAGGAAGCCAGTGGTGGGGAATGCCGGGCTCCTGCCCCCCAAGTGCCCATTCAGAGGGTGGGCACACCCACAGAGGAAGGGGGACAGGGGCTAACCAGGGACCTGGCATCTGCTGGGGCTCACTGGGGGGCAGGAGCACACTCACCTGAAGGGAAGGGGTTGGGTTGCACGACAGAGAGGAAGCTGCGCACGGTGCCATACAGGGAGTCCAGGGGCCCTGGTGTGCGGACACGAGGGGCCAGCCACCGGGCTCTGGCCACATTGGAGAACACCAGGTGCTTAGCCTGGCCGACCAGCCCGCAGTCTGCAGCTGCTGCCCTGGGCAGAGTCAAGGCCAGGCCCAGGCCCAGCAGGGGCACCAGGAGGCCAGGTATGTGCCTCATGGGGTCTGGAGGGTGGGCAGCAGGACCTCAGGAGGGAGCCAGGCGAGCGCGAGGCAAGCCGTCCATCCTTTGGCAGCCTTGTCCCTGCAGCTCCACTCCACAGCTCTCTAAACCGGCCTGACAGGTTTGGGCTCCAGAGCTGCCTGGGCTGCTGCCCTGAGTGTAGGAAGGATAGGGGCGGAGGCCTGGGGTAGGGGGGCAGGGCCAGGCTGGCCCGCCCTTGGCAGCCTGGGTTGAAGCCTGGGCTCCCTCTCCCTTCCCCAGGTCCTCCCAGGCAGGAGCTGTCTCTGAGCTGGGTCCAGGGGGCAACTCAGTGGCTCTGCATTATCCAGGGTGGCCTAATTTCAAATATTATATTCCATGCCTGGCCCCAACAGCCCAATCCGGAGCCTGAGAAAACAGTCACTTCAAGAAGCCCTGGCATAAGGGGCTTAAGGCCAGACTCATAGGCCTTGAACCCTCTGGGCTTGCTCTGTCCCCATGAGTCACACCCAGCAGCCACTGCCAGGCCAACCTAGAACAGAGGCATAGTCTGACAAGCACAGTCCTTTGGGAGAGCAAATCCCAGCAGAGGTGCGCCCTTTGGCTTAGCCAGACAGCACCCAGCCTTCAGCTGAGAGGATTGATCAGGGGTATACCCAGAAGGTTGCCGGTGGCTGAGCAGGTGGTGGGGAAGTATTGCTGGAGAGATGGAGGACATCCTGTCTGAAAGCTACTCCTAAAAAGCTGGTGAAATGAGCATTCCCCATGACACACTGGGTAGTCATCAAGGAAAATCATGGGGAAATGTCTCTTTTCACCTGAAAGTTATTCACAATGCATTAATAAGTGCAAATAGGAGGTAACAGAACACTGCATGGAATAAAGGTGTAAAGCACTGACCATCTCTAGGGGGATCCTGGGCAATTTTTAATTCCCTTTTGTTCATCTGTGCTACCTAATCTCTATGCATTAACCATGTGTTCATTGTGTATAAAGAAGTAATAGAAGTTTGTGAGGGTACATGGCAACTCCTGCCCCCTACCTTGGGAGCCCTGGAGGGAGCTGTTGGGTGTGTGGCTCCTGTGACTCCAAACTCAGCCCTGAGCAGTGACTCGGGACTGGTCTGTGGTCTCTGAGAGGCCCAGGGATGTTCAGCTGCTCCTGGCAGGGTTAGCAGTGAAGAAGGGAACTAAGTTTGAGTCAGGGCTGGGCTGGCAGTAGAGTTCTTGCCTTCTACTGTTGCCCCTGCAGTCTTCTCGGAGTGGGGAGCAAGAGTACATGGGAGAAGCCACAGTCCAGTTAATAACGGGGTATAGACAAGAAATGGCGCCTCATCAAAGGGTGATTCAGAGATGAGGATCAGGGTTGCAGAGAGGAGTGGAGTGGCGGTGCCCTGGCAGACAGGTCCAGTGGGACCAGGCTGTGGCCCCCAGCGAGGGTCCAGGGCCAGCTTAACCCCTGTGTGCAGAGGGAGGCCCCTGACCATTCTGCTTATGGCTGTGCCCACCTCTCTCCGACCCATGGCCCTTCCACCTGACTCACCTGAGCCTGACACCTGTGCTGGGGGCTTATGGTCCCTGGAAGCTACCACTAGATAGGGGTGGACTCTCCAGAGCCTCCCTGCCCCTCCATCCTCCTTCTGCCAACTGTCAGAAAGAGTGACTCCCACTGAAACCACTTTCTAACCAGCTACATCACCAGCAGGATGGACACAGCCTGCACCAGCTTGAGATAATCCACCTGGGGTGCAATTCCCAACAGTCATTTAGGCATTTTTGTATTTTTGGATGTGGGTGCACTAGTGGTAGGAGGCTTTAGGCCCCAGCTTCTTGAGGAGGGGGATTAGACTGGAAATCTCAGGAACTTGAGAAGTCAGTGAGTGGCCCAGGCCCTGGGCTTTATTCTTACCCCTCTCTCCTCTCAATTATTGTAATCAAGTCAATCATTGGCCACTGTTGTTTTCCTAAGTGCCTGTAATAACAACACTGCACTTTGAAGGTAAGATTTTCCCCAAGAGAAATCAAAAACATGCCAAGCCTCTTCCTCAGCCTGGGGCAGGAGAGTTGATGGAGATATTGAACCTGCCTATTTGACAGGTGGAAAAACTGAAGCACAGAAGAGGGGGATTTCCTGAGTCAGTGGCCAGGCCAGGAGTCACCACCACAGGTCTCTTTCCCTGGCAGGATCGTGGTGGGTCAATCTGTCATCAGACTGGCCAGTCATCCCCCCACTTCCTTATACTCCCAGTCCCCCCTGGGAGAGCAAGTGGGGTTCAGGGCTCAGCCCTAGGCACTGGGCAGAGGCAAAGCCATTGCTATAATTAAACTCCTTGGAGGCAAAAATTGTGGGGCAGCTCACCAGTAGAGATGCTCTTGGGGCAAAAGGGCGGGGCTGGTGGGCTTCTGGAAGGGGAGAAAGGGAGCCATATGGGCACACTTGTACTTCCCCTCCTCCAGCTGACCCCCTGGGACCTTCTGCCCTCTGTGGGGGATTCTTTGTCTGTTTGGTGTGTGTTTGTGGGGGGATTCTTTGGTTAACCTGGGATAAGCTGCTTCTAGTTACCCTAGGAAAACCTCCTGGGGCCACGTTCTCACCCCAACTCATACATCCCCAGAAGGTTGATCTTCCCCAAACCTGAAGCCACATGGTGGGGAAGGAGGAGGCAAAGGCAGGCCAGAGGAAAGGGAGGGGCTCTGTCCCCCAGAAAACACCTGGGCCCCTCTGGCTGCCTTGCACAGCCCCACTGGGAACAGGGTGGAGGAGCTGCTCAGCAGCTCTCCAGGAAACAGCAGTTGAGCAGATGGGTCCCTCTTCTCTCGCCTCTGCTGTCCATGCTGTGCCCTGGGAATGGGTCCTAAACCAACCCACGGGACAAAGACCCACATATCAGATCACCAAGGCTAGGGCACAGCTAGCTGTGACATCAATACTCTTTTGATGGCAAGAATCAAAGACCCACTTGGGCTGGTTGAAGAGTTTGAAAAGTAAGAATTTATTACAGGGACATGGGCATCTTTTGGTGTCCAGAGGCCTTAGGAGACTCAAAGTACAGAATAGGAAATCTGTCAGGTGGCTGCTGCTTCTGCCTCAGACCATCCCTCTGGGCTGAGGCCTCTCCCCGCTGTACATCATCCTCTGCAGATCAGCCTCCCTGCAGCCAACATGGCAGAAAGACCTGTCGGGCTTGTCTGAGTCTACTTGTTTTCCCAGGCAGTCACTCTTAGTCCCACCACCACCACTGGTCATATTCTAAACCCTAGTAGGAAGAAATTGATGTTCTGGAGGCAGTGACTCTCAGTCTACCAGGGCCTTATGAGGGGCAGGGCCTAAGCTTGCCAGTGGGTGGTAGGTGTGAGGAGAAAAGGCCTCTGAACAGGAGATAACATCCAAAAAATGGTGACAATCACGGAAGAAGAACTCTTGTTCCAAAAAGCCATTTAATGCAGTGGTCGCCCAAAGTGCATCATCCTGAAAAGATTTGGGGTGAGATTTCAATGAAGGAAGATGAGAAGATACAGCTTTGTGGGAATATTTTGGAGAATTCCCACCACCATGCATCTAGAATACAGAGCCAGCCTGACTTTGTGTCCCTCATTCCTGCATCCAGCCACTCAGCCCAATTTCCAGTGCCACCTTTTGACTATTACTCCAGAAAGGACCTTGGAAAATGCAGACCAGACCTCATGACTCCTGGTTTCTAACCCACCAATGGCTCCTGCATTGGCTCATGATAAAAGTGTGGAGTCCTTAATTTGTCTTTCCAGGGCCTTCTGGGTCCCTCTGACTACTTCCTGTGAGCCTGCCACACTCCCCTCTATCCTGTCACTGCTCATGACTCCCTGTCGCTACCCTCAGCCTCAGCTTTCACCCAGCTCCTGCTTATCTGTCACAACCCCTCGGCCCTGGTCATCACCGCAGGAAGGAACCAGGCATGACACAGATTAGAAGTACAAGCTTGTAGGAGGCAGGCTAGCCCTTCTTTGCAGGATAGCCTCGAGCAACCTCCACACTAGCCTTTTACTGAGACGGTACAACACAGGTGAGGGAAGTAATTAACAAAAGACTAAGTGCTGAAGGCTCCCACTCTTCCACAAGGAACACCTGCTGATGAATGGCCCGAGGGTCCCCCCCCCACACACACACACCCTGTAAATCATCTTGCTCAGAGGTCATCTGGCTCTTGGTGTCCTCTACACTTACCCTTTAAGACTTGGCTCAGTTGTCACCTTCTCTAGGACCCCAAGCTGAGTGAGGGGCCCTTTGAAGCAACCTTTAATATGACAATCTGCGTCCACATTACCTGTTCACCAGTCTGTCTCCTCCACACAAACAAGACTGGGTTTCATTCACCTGCATAGCCTCCTCAGCTCTAAGCACAGCACCTGGCAAATGACATATTCCTCAGAAATGTTTCCCTAGACTTTAGGAAAGTAACTTTCAGTACATTTAAAGATAAGACATTCTCCCAGTACCAGAAAGTCAGAAAGTCAGAAATTCAATTTGAATCCAGAACAGGTAGGAGAGTCCCCCAAACTAAAATTCTGTGTGTGCTTTGGTGAGAGAACCCAGTGAGGAAGGTGTAGGGTGAGTGGGCTGTAGGAGGGAGAGAAGGCTGTCTGGGAGGGACTCATCCCTGGGAACATCTTCATGCATCTCACCAAGCAGAAAGAAGGGGGGCAGCCCAAACAGAGGCCCCGAGCCTGGAAGCAAAGTGCCAGAGAATTTTCGTGACAATGACTGCAAGGCAGGATAAGGCTTTGATGGGGCTACCTGGGTATGGACAGGAAGGCCACAAGTATGTGAGGATTTCAGAAGTGGTCAGAGTAGGGAGGGCAGGGGCCCAGGCAGGCAGAGATGGCTGCAGTCTGGTTTCTTGCGGCAGGCGAGCTTCTAGAAGAAACAGCATAGTACCAAATAGATCCTCTAGAGAGGCTTGATATAGAGGGCTTCAGGTCAACTAGAAATTTCAGTCCTTGCAGCTCATGCCCAATGAGTAGGCTCTGCACCCTTGACATGGCCAGGTGAGTCCCCTGGGGACCAGAGGGTCAACATGTCCTCGAGACTTGCTGCTTTCTGTGTCAAATTGGAGGATACCATCTTCCAGCCTGTGCTGGCTCTCC
>NW_003852543.1:3091194-3105162 GCF_000181295.1 Otolemur garnettii | reverse complement strand
CACTATCTTTTCAAGGTCAGGGGAGGGCTTGTCTCAAGATCAGGATCCAGGCCACATCTGACATGGACACCAGCTGTATCCTCTGTGCAGCCCCATAGGAAAAGGACAGAGACAGGAGTCTGGCATGCAGAGCCTCAAGGCAACCAAGGCCTTGTGCTGTCCAGTAGCATCGCAGAGACCCTCCTAGAGCTCAACTTAGAAAGAGGATGGCACATGATATTGGTGAGTCACTGGTCCCATTCTGACACCTTCTCCAATCTAGTCTCTTCCCATCACAGGAAGTAGAAGGAAAGGTTTTTAGGGTCCTGGCCTGGGGGTGCCATATATGTTTCTTCCTCATGGGGGCTCTTAACAGTACCATTTGTCAGACTTTCAGGAGTTCTGTCTGACCTCCGAGTCTCCTGGGTGTGTCCTGCTGGACACTCAGAAGTGTCACCCCAACCAACAGTCTTAAACAGACAGACTATTACAGACTAAAAGCTTCTGGTCTTTCATGCTCCAAGGGGCCAAGGGATCTGAGCCCACCCTGCCTCCCCTAGCACTTCTCAGACTATATTGCAGTAGGAAAAAGTAGCCCCACCCTTTGTCTCTTGAGACAATCGAGGAAGACACAGATGTAGGCACTGAGGCTTCTCTCCAGTGGGGGGTAGGCAGGGGGTTGGGCCTCCAGAGGAGCCCACCCAATCACAGCCAGAAGACTGAAGTGGGTGATGCCATGAAGGACTGAGAGAAGAGACCTGAAGTTGAAGGGAAATTTCTGATGGGGTGTCACCTGTTCTGGACCACAGCATGTCTTTGCTCTGCACCTAGAAATCAGTCTTATCAGAACGTCTGACCGCACAGAATTTGGAGGAAAGGTGCCTGGCCTAATGGCAGAACAAGGACTCATAGGAATCTCAACAGACTGGAATGGGGGTTCTAACCTGCAGCACACAGCATGAAAGGAGGCTGGAAAAGTGTAATGGCCAATTCATAGATTCAGAGTCTCTGAACTGGGGGTGGAAACAAAAAGACCATAATGGACTAGCTGACCACAAGTCAGCGTGAGTCAATAATGTGGCGAGACATCCAAGATGCCTTCGTAATGCTAAATGGCCTGAGAGGTCAGAGGTCTGCCAGCTGGGGCCTGGTGCCATCGTCCTGTGCTGTTCATCCCTGTTCTGCAGCTTGGCCTCTCTCTCAGATAGCCACAGCCAGCTGAGGCAGGGCCAGGGGCACTGAACTGTGAGAGACCACTTATGCTGAGGACAGGAGCCACCCAAAGGATCAGGGTGGGAGGGGGTGTCACAGGAAGCTCAGGAAAAAGACAGCATAGGCTTCTGGTCTTTCATGCTGGAAGGAACCAAGTGATCTGAGCCCACCCTGCCTCCTCCCACCACTTCTCACCTACACTCTGTCCTGCTACAGACCCAGCCCCCTGAGCCTGGTTTGTGGATACAGAGGATGAGGACAGCATAGTCCAGCCCTCCCAGCAGCTCCCCCTTTTCTGTGCACTTGGTGCTCTCTCAGGCTGGGGGTAAGGCTGGCAGTGTCAGGTGCTTCACAGACAATGGGCCCCTGACACCTAAGAGGTTCTAGGTGCTCCTATACCCAGTGCAGCAAGCAGACTCCTCAGAAGTTCATATATGGTGGCACCCCCCCCCCCCCAGGAGGCAGGACACTCTTCCCAGGAAGGAAGTGGACAGTTGCTTTTCTGAGCCTCTTTGAATGGGAAGGCCTTTCCTCTCAGGGTGAGCTGCAAAGAAACCTTCCCTTCCCCCTCATGTTTCACTAGAGAAGGCCAGCTGAAGACTGAGGGTCTCATGGTGATAGATGCCGTGCTGTGCACTTATCTGATAGCTACTGTTCATAGAAACCCAGGTGTCACAAAACAAAATGAACATGTTCCCCTATAAGTGACAATGTGAGGGTGGGAATTGTGCAACAATCTCTCCCCAAAATGTAAGGTAGTGACACTTCTGGATCACATACCCTTCCCCACAGAAATGCCAACTGTTGAGGAGCTGGAGCTGTGGCAATGGCAGCTTCCCAGGACACCTTCCCTCCCTGATGACATGCAGGTCCCCCACATCTGCAGCTTGGAGGACTTGTGTTTTGCGGGGCTATAATGGAGCTGTCACCTGAGCAGAGGCCTTACTACTCAGCCGGCACATTAGAACAGGGCAGAGAAGAGTTATTTTCCCACACCACTGAGGGAGGACCAGGGCCCCAGCCTGGCTACCTGTCAGAATCACCTGCAGATGCCAGGGTCCCTTCAAACTCAAATCTCCAGGGAATGGTTTCAGTGATGTGAGTTCTGTGAGCTTCCCAAGGGGTTCTGGTGGTCTTGGAGCCACTGCCAGGGCAGCACCAGACACCCTCCACAGGAGAGCAGCCCTTATCCTGGAGGGCAGGGGTGCCCCCACCCCACACACTCCTGAAGCTTCTATGCAGGATGGGGAGGGGTCAGGATCCCATTCCTCCCTGTCTACCCCACCCCTGCCTGCCCCATGCGCTACATCCAGGCAGCCTGAGCCTTAAGAACAAGTCGCCACTGAGCCGGGTTTCAGGGACAGGTACATACAGGCCTGGGGAGTGCACCTGAGAAGGAGGGAGGAAAGGGATGGTGAGCCCCTCTGCTGCTCTCAGAGAGCAGGAAGCAGCTGGGCTGCAGGCGAGAGCTTGGGCTGCCAAGGGCCCTGAAGCAGGTCACTGTGCAAGTGATACTTCTAGGATACAATACACTCAGAGAGAACCACTTTGGCCTTGACTTCTTACTTCAGACTCATTAACCTCTAAGGACCTTGATCTCCTCAAAGCAAAAGTGGGTTTGGTCTTGTTGGCCTCTGAGGTTGACCCCTGGCTCCACAATTGACAGCTCATTTCTGCTGGCTGGATAGGAAGATCAGCGTTGCTCACACAGAGAGCAGACAACATTCTGGCAGCTAAGGCAGGGCCTCGGACAGCAGAGGCAGAGGGACTGAGGGGGAGAGGGATGGAACTTTACTCTTACAGCTGGGTCTTCCTGGCCCCAGAGGGACAGAGGATGAGAATCCAAGAGACTTGCTTCAATGGAGGGCCAGCTGGGGGGCATGGCAGTGGGGTGACCTGTGGTATAAATTGCCTGGTGAAGCAGGCTGCTCTCGGAGGGCCCGATTGCACTTTGGTGAGGAAGGTGCTGGGCTCAAATCAAGATGGAGCCCTCCATTAGGGCCTGAGACAAAGGAGGGCCCAGCAGAGCCAGGAGAGGAGAGCTGCGGGGACAGCTGCAATTGAAGACCTAGGCCAGGCCAGGGAGCAGGCAGGAAACACGGAGGCCAATCAACACCTTGTGTCAACGTCAGTGTGAGGCCAACTGGTGGATGGACAGAAGTGTGGCATGAAAGGGCGGCAGTGGTCTGAGCACAGCAAGAACTGGATGAGCTGGTGGCGTAGATACTGAGAAGCACAGGCAAGCGGCTGCAAGTCTGCAAGTCGCAGCAGGCAGCAGGCTACTGGGAGAAGCCCCAAGGGCCAAAGAAGGAATGCAGACACCAGGCGGTTGGAAGGGGGAGGCCTCAGCCCCAGCTGTGTGCTGGGAGCCCCGAAGCAGCAGGACCTAAGTTCAAAGGTGGCTCCTCCTGGGAGGGGAGGGGTGTCAGGCTCTCAGGTTTACCCCTGTCCCAGAGAAATGGCCTTTGCTTCACATGGGGGAGGGGCACGGCTGGAATTCTCTGTGGTGACTCTCTGGTGGAAAATCCTGAGATGCCCCAGGACCTGCTGTGCTATGGAGCAGCCCCAGGCCTCTGCACTTCCCAGGTGGTCAAGACAGTGGACTGACTGTCCCAGAGCCCAGTGCTCAAGTCTTGCCCACACCATCATGAACAAGGGTGCACAGGTGAAGCCATCTGATCATAACATTCCCCAGACAGCTCAGTGCCCCCATGGAAAAGTTCTGTCCCAAGTATCCATTGACTGCTATGGCCAAGACGATGCCCTGTGTTCCTTCTCCTCTCCCAGATGGTGGGGAGGACTGTTCAGCCTCCACTGTAGTTGAGTTGGGGTCACGTGACTAATTTGGATGAACAGGCTATTAGTATAAGGGCCATGCCTTACTTCCTGGCTAATGCACAGCAGAGCAGGTGTGTGGTCACCTGACTTCCTTTCTGGGAGGGTGGGTGTCCCTGAATTTTTCATGCTGAGATGGTGATGACAACTCCATCAGCCTAGATCACAGGGTTCTGGCAGAGCTGCCAAACTTAACACCTTCCTTCCCCAGTACACACACATAAGCTCGCATGAGCGCATGCGTACACACACATAGACACACACACACACAGATGCCAATCCTAGTGAAAGGTGGCAAAACATGCCACCCCCAAATATGCCACTTTGACATAAAGATTGCCTCGAGCTAAAAGCACTTTGAAAACCAACAGATGCAAGAAAGGCACTCTAATTTCCCGTTTTCTTCCTGAAAACAGGAGATAAAAACTCCCATGGGAAAGATGCCCTCCCTGTAGCAGGAGAAAAAACACTCTTGGACAGGAAATCATAGCCAAGAGAATTCTCTACAAACAGAGCTTGTTAAAATAATTCTTATCTTCCTTTAGCCTCCCCACACAATTTAGATACTTTTCTGCAATTACCTCTGTTCAACATAGTTGACAAATGGCTTTGTCATTTCTTTGGGCCTTTGTTTCCTTATGAGGGTCCTGTGTCCTATAAAACAATGTATATCAGTATGTGTGCATTTCTCCTGTTAATCTGCCTTATGTCAACCTCATTTTCAGGTTCAGTCAGGATCCTAAGAGGAAAGAAAAAACGTTTTGCCTTCCCTACAGTTTCTGGTGACAAGGATGGGATCCTAACAGGCTGGGATGCTCCCACCAGCTCCAGAGCCTGTGAGTGGGATCATGAACAGAAGGTGGGAATTCTTACCAAAGTCAGGGCTTCAGACTTCTGTCTGTAGCGCCCAGTCAAGGGCTCAACATAAAGATATTTTCTTTGTCCCATCCTTTCTGAATTTGGATGGCAGGAGAAAAACTTTTGGAACAATTAGTTTCCTGAATTGTGCTGCTAGTGACTTTGGTCTAGGTACCCACTGGATTTTGATCCACAGCCTCCCAGGAATAGTCCCATTTTCCTTGTCTCTGTCTTTTGTGTGGTTTGTCATAAGAGGAAAATCTTTTTTTTTTTTTGAGACAGAGACTCAAGCTGTCCCCCTGGGTAGAGTGCCGTGGCGTCACAGCTCACCGCAACCTCCAACTTCTGGGCTCAAGCGAGTCTCCTGCTTCAGCCTCCCAAGTTACTGGGACCACAGGTGCCCACCACAATGCCTGGCTATTTTTTGGTTGCAGCCATCATTGTTGTTTTTTGGTGGGCCCGGGCTGGATTCGAACCCGCCACCTTAGGTGTATGTGGCTGGTGCCTTAGCCACTTGAGCCACAGGCGCCGAGCCAAAAGGAAAATCTTATAATGAGATTCTTCTTTCATCTCGTTAGATGTCCTGAGAGCTTGGCTTTGTGACCAGTGAAAATATTCTCTCTGCCAGATGGGGGCACAAGTGGTCAGATTTCCATCAGGCAGCCAGCCAGCTAGCTAGGAAGTCAGAAACATGAAGGGTCTTCCAACCACAAAGGATCTTCTTAGTAGTTAGGGAAATTTATCTTACTGCAGAGTCCCAATCCATAGGGGCCATTGCTGTCTCAACCTTCATTGCCTTATTAACAACAAGGGTCCCTAAATTGTGGTATACGTACACTATGGAATATTATGAAGCCTTAAAAAATGGAGACTTTACCTCTTTTATGTTGATATGGATGGAGCTGGAACATATCCTACTTAGTAAAGTATCTCAAGAATGGAAGAAAAGGTATCCAATGTACTCAGTACTATTATGAAATCAATTTACAATTACTAACACTTTCATGTGAAAGATAAATCACAACTATAGCCCAGAATGAAGGAGGGAAGAGGAGAGGGATGGGAAGGGAGGGGGGAGGCTTGATGGAGGGAGGGTAAATGGCGGGACTACACCTATGGTGCACATTGCAAGGGTACATGTCTAATCTATTAAATACAGAATATAAATGTCTTAACACAGTAATTAAATAAATGAAGTGAAGGATATATTAACTAGTTTGATATAAGCATTCCAAATTGTATATAAAATCAGCACATTGTACCCCATAAATGCATTAATGTATACATGATCTATGTGTTTATGACTTAATAAAAAAACAAACAATGAGGGTCCTTGCTTTTCTAGGCTATCTTTGGGAGAGACTTTGGATCTGGAGGGGGACTACATCCTTTGCACCCTTTTGGGGGATTTTATTTTAACAAGCTCTCTCCTCTGTGGTTAACTCACAAAAATCTGATTTTAAGCCATAAAAAGGCCTAATAGCTTTTAGTCACAACTATAATAGGAATACCTTTGAAGATTTGGAAGTTTATATCTGAAAAGACTGTTTTAAAGAGCTCTCATCCTAAACAACTGTCCTATTGCTATCTAGGAGAAGATTAGATCGAAAAGAAAAAAATTAATAAGGCGAAGATAAGAATCAATGCTTGAATAAATTACTAAGTCTGTGTTTCTGTCTTTATGCCTAACTCATGGCTAAGATTTAAAATGAAAACTGTAAGACCTCCATTTGCATTTGTATGTTCTTATCTATGTTTGTATATTATATATAGGTGATACTTTTCTACCTCCAGATAGTATTACCAAAATTAATTTATAACTTCTATTTAATTGGTTTATAAACACTTATGCAAATTAAGTATGCTTCAAAGTCTCAGAAACATGAGTATAGACACTAACCCAAGTGTTTTTTAAGTTAACATGATCTGGGGTCAGATTCTGTAAATAAAAGCTAGTTTAAGTTTGTTGGGTCATTTAAAAGCAGCATGTCTTAGAAAAAGGGAGTGGAAAAAAAGTCTCCCAGTGACTTTTTGACACAAAAAACCCAGGGTCAAATTTTTCTTTGGAACTGTACAGTATTTAAAAGCAACTTTCCCCTCAAAGTAATCTGATGTCCTTTTTGTATCTGTTGTGACATTTAATTCATAGTGTTTTGTGGAGGTTTTTAAAGCTAACTACCCTTAGTGTTATCATAAAAGTTCTATATAGTAAAGAAATGGTACTTTGAGTCCAAAAGTAAGTAAGTAAACAAATAAATAAATAAAAGCAATGTGTCTTGAGAGTTGTTTACAATTTCTTCTACATGAGTTTGCTGGTCAAACCAGTTTGTGTTATCTCTACTAGATGTTTAAAATAATCAAGTAAAAAAAATCAACCTAGTAACAAAATATTTCATAAAAGTACATTTCTTGGCGTATGTCAAGCACGACCGTAAAAAGAAAAAAATAAGTGAAATTTGGAAAAAGCCGTATGTTTTAACTTCTAGATTCTTCGCTTCTGTGATTTTTAAAAATGCTTCCCAGATTTTGATGCTGCCTGATTTTACAAAATATTAACTGAAACATTAGTTATTAAATACTTTTTGGCTTCTTAATTTTTGTAGAGAAAGAAAGGATATTTCAGTCTGTTAATAAATATGTTCTTTTTATCACATGAAAAAACTAGATCATGGACAAACATACCTATAAAATTATGAGATGGTATATTCATAAAAGTTGCTGACTTAACGAGGCGTTAGTATCTGGACAATTCAAATGTTTACTTCTTAGTTTTCTCTGTCAAAGAAAGGTTATCAATGATTGAAAATTATAATCAATGCATGTAAATGAAACTACTAGAAACCAAAAAGGTGAAGGGTAAAAATTTTGTATACAAAGCATAGGAGAAAAATCGAATGTAAAAGTGCGTATCTGGTTGCCATGGCACATGTCTGTAGTCCCAGCTACTCGGGAAGCTGACATGGTAGCATCACTTTAGCCCAGAGGTTCAAATCCAGCCTGGGCAACATAGTGAGACCCCATGTCAAACTAAATGAATATGTAAGAAAATAGACGTATGTAAAGAAACGTGATTTTGATTTTAAAAGAAGTATGACATATGGGGCGGCGCCTGTGGCTCAATGGGTAGGGCGCTGGTCCCATATACTGAGGGTAGCAGGTTCGAGCCCAGCCCTGGCCAAACCGCAACAAAAAAGTAGCTGGGCATTCTGGCAGGTGCCTGTGGCAAGAGAATCACCTGAGCCCAGGAGTTGGAGGTTGTTGTGAGCTGTGACGCCACAGCACTCTACCGAGGACAACAAAGTGCCACTCTGTCTCTAAAATAAATAAACAAAATTCAAAAAAGAAGTATGACATTTGAAGGATATACTTTTATGAAAGGAAAAGAAAGTAATTTTGTCCTAAAATTACTGGTTATTCCAGAATTTAAAAAAAAAAAGAGTAAGACAAAACTTAAATGGATATAGAAAGCTGGAGAAGTTTTGAAGAAAAGAAATTTTGTGTTGCAATGTGAAAGCTGGCTAAGAGTAAATGAATTTATTTATAAGGATTTTAAAAAATGAGTTTAATAGGCCAGGCACGGTGGCTCACACCTGTAATCCTAGCACTTGGGAGGAAGTGGTGGGTGGATTGCCTGAGCTCACCAGTTCCAGACCTCATGTCTAAAAATAGCTAGGCGGGTGGCTTGGCCCCTGTAGCTCAATGGTTAGGGTGCTGGCCACATGCACGGGGGCTGGTGAGTTCAAACCCGGCCAGGGCCTGCTAAACAATGGCAACAATAACAAAAAAATAGCTGGGTGTTGTGGCGGGTACCTATAGTCCCAACTACTGGAAGGCTGAGGCAAGAGAATCACTTGAGCCCAAGAGTTTGAGGTTACTGTGAGCTGTGATGCCATTGCACTTTACCGAGGGCAACAAAGCGAGACTTTGTCTCAAAAATAAATAAAAATAAATAAATGAATTTAATAATGTGCTGATATAAAACAAGAGTTTAATTCTCTTTTTGTTTAAGTTTCTTTGATTATTGGTCTGTGCTTAATAAGAGATAAAAAGGGTATTTTTTTATGATTGGCCTAGAAAACCCAGATTCTGCATCTTATCAAAATATTTCTTTTGTGCTCTATGTTGTCATTATTTAAAAGAAATATCTTTTCTTTCTTTACAAAAATTAAGATGTCAAAAAGTATAATAGATAAACCTGTATTTAATAACTAATGTTTCAGGAATTTTTTTGTAAAATCAGGCAGTATCAAAATCTGGCAAGTATTTAAAAAATCACAGGAGCATAATGTCTTTGATTGTTTAAAAAGAAAGACTAAATCTTCCAAGTTTAAAAGAGGTAAGTTTTTTTTACAGCTATGTCACTTCTCAAAATGGCCTTTAAAATATTTTATTGTCACTTTGGCTGGCTGTGGCTCAAGTGGCTAAGGCACCAGCCACATACACCTAAACCGGTAGATTTGAATCCAGCTCAGGCCTGCCAAACAACAATGACAGCTGCAACCAAAAAATAGCCGGGTGTTGTGGTGGGCGCCTGTAGTCCCAGCTACTTGGGAGGCTGAGGCAAGAGAATCGCTTGAGCCTAGGAGTTGGAGGTTGCTGTGAGTTCTGATGCCACAGCACTCTACCTAGGGTGACAGCTTGAGGCTCTGGCTCAAATAAAAAAATAGTTATTGTCACTTTGTTATGTCAATAACTACATATTGTCTTGTAATAACCTATGAATCTATTTAACTAAATATGCAAATCTTTTGATACTTTTTGACACTTCCCCAAATCAATTTTTAAATAAATTCTTTTTTAACCTTGAGCTACCTTTAAGATTTCCCAGAGGGCCCCTGGAAGATCTTAAATAATTTGTATCTCATCTTGTAAAAGGAGTTATACTAGATTAATTAGGCTTATTTGACATGTTACATGGGAAACATTATCAAATAAGAAGTTATAATAAAAGTTCTCTGGAGGTGGGTGGATTGCCTGAGCTCACAGGTTCAAGACCAGCCTAAGCCAGACCAAGACCTTGTCTCTAAAAATAGTGGGGTTGTGGTGGATACCTGTAGTACCAGCTATTTGGGAGGCTAAGGCAAGAGAATCGCTTGAACCGAAGAGTTTGAAGTTACTGTGAGCTATGATGCCGTGGCACTCTACTGAGGGCAACAAAATGAGACTCTGTCTCCAAATATAAATAAATAAATAAACAAGTAAATATTCTTATACGATACGTATATCATTATATATTACTAATAAAAGTGTTTCATAAATTATAGGCATACCTCAGAGATATTTCAGGTTAGTTCCAGACCACTGCAATAAGCTGAATATTTCAATAAAATAAATCACATGAATTTTTCAGATTCCAGTGCATATGAAAGTTATTTAAACTATACTGTAATCTATTACGTGTATAATAGCATTATGTATAAAAATGTACACACCTTAATTTTAAAGCACTTTATTGGTAAAAAGCGCTAATGAACATCTGAGCCTTCAGTGAATCATAACCTTTTCTCTGTGGTGGGTCTTGCCTTGATGTTGATGGCTGCTGATGGATAAGGGTGGTGGCTGCTTAAGACTAAGGTCGCTGTGGCAATTTCTTAAAATAAGACAACAATAAAGTGTGCTGCATCAATTGCCATTTCTCTCATGGAATATTTCTCTACAGCATGGGGTAGTATTTGATAGCATTTTACCCATAGTAGAAGTTCTTTCCAAATTGGAGCCAGTCCTCTCAAACTCTGCTGCTACTTTATCAACTAAGTTTTTGTAGTATTCTAAGTCTTTTGTTGTTATTTCAACATCACCAGGGGTAAATTCCATCTCATGAACTTTCTTTGCTCATCCTTAAGAAGCAACTCTTCATCCATTCAAGTTGTATCATGATGTTGCAGCAATTCAATCTCATCTTCAAGGCCCCTTTTCTGATTCCAGTTCTCTTGCTATTTCCACCACATCTGTGTGAATTTCTTCACTGAAACTTTGAACCTCTCAAAGTCATCCATGAGGCTTGAAATCACCTTCTTTCAAATTCCTGTTGATGTTACTATTTTAACCTCCTTCCACAAATCATAAATGTTCTTAATGGCAGCTAAAATGATGAATCCTTTCCAGAAAGTTTTTAATTTTCTTTACCTAGATCCACCAGAGGAATCACTACCTATGGCAACTGTAGTCTTAAAAATGTATTTCTTAAATAAGAAGACTTAGAAATTGAAATTACTCCTTGGTTCATGGGATGTAGAATTAAAGTTGCATTAGAAGGCATAAAAACAACATTAATTTCTTTATACATCTTCCTCAGTGCTCTTAGGTGACTAGGTACATTGCCAATGAGCAGTGATATTTTGAAAGGACTCTTTTTCTGAGCAGTAGGTCTCAACAATGGGCTCAAAATCTATGAACAAAAGTCATTCAGGATTTGTTGGTCCATTCATAGAGCATAAGCAGAGTAAATTTAGCAGAATTCTTAAGGGCTGTAGGATTTTTAAAATAACAAATGATCACTGGCTTCAGCTTAAAGTCACCAGCTGCCCCTAACAACAGAATCAGCCTGTCTTTTCAAACTTTCAAGCCAGACATTGGCTTCTCCTCTACATTGAAAAGCAGTGTAGCCACCTTCATCAATGATCTTAACTACATCTTCTGGACAACTTGCTACAGCGTCTTTATCAGCACTTGCGGCTTCATCTTATACTTCATTTATGTTGTGGAGACAGCTTTTTTCCTTAAACCTCATGAACCACTTTCTGCTACCTTCAAACTTTTCTTCTACAGCTTCCTCACCTCTCTCAGCCTTCGTAGAATTGAAGAGAGCTAGGGCTTTGCTCTGGATTAGGCTTTGCCTTAAGGGAATATTGTGGCTGGTTTGATCTTCTGTCCAGAGTGTTCAAACTTTATCCCTATTAGCAATAAGGCTGTTTTCCTTTGTCATCGTTCATGTGATTACAGGAGTAGCACTTTTAATTTCAAGACTTTTTCCTTTATTTCAAAAATTGGCTAATTGTTTGGCACAAGAGGCATTTCAGCCTATCATAGCTTTTGAACTTTCTATATACCTTCCTCGCTAAGCTTAAGCATTTCTAGCTTTTGATTTAAAGCAACAGATGTGTGATTTTTTTCTTTCATATGAAAACTTAGAGACTGTTGTGAGGTTATGAACTGGTTTAATTGAAATATTTTGTCTCAGAGAATAGGGAGGCCCGAGGAGAGGGAGAGAGACGGGGGAATGTTTATTGACTAAGTTTGCCATCTTATTTGGGCCCAGTTGGTGGCACCCCAAAACAATCATAATAGTAATATAATCACAGATATAATAATGATGAAAAAGTTTGAAATACGGTAATATTCCCAAACTTGACATAGAGACATGGAAGTGAGCACATGCTGTTGAAAAAAATGGGATGTCCCTATATTTCATTAATGCATGGTTGCCATAAACCTTCAAATTACAAAAAATTTAATAACTGCAAAGCATAATGAAGAAGTAAGGTGAAATAAAACCAGGGATGTCTGGAGATGAAATTCCCAGAAATTGGTCAATGCCCTTACCAAATCCCAGTTATGTTAAAATGCTGCATGCCACAGAAATAAGATATTTCTTTGTCAACCGTATTATAGAAATGCTCACTCTTTAACCATGGCTATTTTAGAGTCGTTTTGTTCATCACAGATAATTGTTTTACTCTGATGCTCTCCTGAAAGCTCTTATAGTCAACTACAGACAAAAGTGTTTCATCTTCAAGGAGATTCATGGAAAGGTCTCTGACAAGTATTCTTGCACTAGAGGTTTCTAATAACTTTAAGATCATACCCCTGAACTTGGTAAGAATTTCCAGAACTCTAGTGAAAAAACTAGTAAATTCGCAAAACTGCTAACCCCAGATAAAGCAGAACAAGAATTAAGTACATGGAACTAAATGTACTGAGGAAGATGATTGTGATTTTTATGATCGTTTAAAACATTGCTGATTCTTCGATGTTTCAATTTCTATATTTGAGGAAAGCCTTTTATCTTTTCTCTTAAACTCTCTCTGGCTTACAACAATCTGGTAAATTATACCTTTGTCAACAAAGTTGAGACATGTATCTTTTTCTTCCTATCTCAGTGGCTCTCAACCTTCCTAATGCCTGGAGTCTTTGATACAGTTCCTGTGGGTCGCAACCCACAGGTTGAGAACTGCTGTCCTACCTGATTTCCCTAGAATTTGGGAACTATTTTAATGAGTATTTTTATTTTCATAGCTATGTCATTGTTTGCACAGGTTCAATAAGAATCTGGTTTTCCTATAACAAGACACAATCAAAAACATTGATTATATTATACATATCATCAAGGCCTTGACTGTAATGTCATATTTTCACATGTGACCAGATTTAAAGAACTAAGGTTGACTTTATAAAACCAGTAAAGGCCCTGACAAAACCAACCTCGATTCTTGCTTAAAAGGTTCTCAGCTTTACAGGTGAATAAAGAAGTTCACTTCCTGGCAGGCTTAAGAAGCTCAGGATGTCCTGGGGAATCTCAAGAAGAGAGGAGGTGATGTCTGATGGTAAGTTCCTGGCCTATCTTTTTAGCCTCAAGAGGTTTTTTTTTTTTTTTTTCAGTTTTTGGCCAGGTCTGGGTTTGAACCCACCACCTCTGGAATATGGGGCTGGCGCCCTACTCCTTTGAGCCACAGGCACTGTCCAGAGGTTTTTAATTTTATGTTTTATTTCAGATTAATATGAAGGTACAAATTATGAGGTTACAGTGTTTGCATTTGTTAGGTAAGGTCCCTGTTGTAGTTGTGTCCTCCACTCAGGAAGTGTGCCGTGTACCCTTACATGGTGTCCATTAGGTGGGAGCACACCTCTGAACAATCTCCCTCCCTGCTTCCCCCCGTCTTCCCCCAAGTTCAATTAAATTGAGTTTTTCTCTTGTGTGAATGTGTATTATTAGTTCTTCCACTGGCTTCATGTAAAGAGACTTTCTATAGGTCTAATCTGGGATTCTTTATTAAAACATTCAGCAAAACAGACATATAAAGAGTGTACAGGATCAATCACTATTCTTATATATATAGCCAAGCCAAGTTTTTTTTTTTTTTTTTT
>NW_003852543.1:3084742-3090777 GCF_000181295.1 Otolemur garnettii | reverse complement strand
GATTACAGGGAGGGAATTCAATGTTTCAATTAAAGTTACAACACATTGTATGAGGTGTTGAACAGTACTGTGGACTTTGGGCTTCTTCTTATTTTGAATTAGCTCCTGCTGTTATATGCATTTTGCCAATAATTAACATTTCCAATTTTTCCCCACTCTTATTTAAAATTCCTAAAAAAATAGAACTACTCTTTCCTGAAACCCTAACGAATTAAACATGATGGTTTGATATACACTTGAGAGAAATCACCACAACTGCTCATGTATGGACAACCTTCATGCTTGGCTGTCAAATGGGCCATTCAGAAAGTTGACCAGAACACCCAAAGCAATAACCAAGGACACTCAAATTGCAAACCAGGAAATTCATCAAACTACAACTACTATCCTCATTCCACCATCTAAAAATGCCTTTGGCTCAAACTCAGAAGTCTTCGCGACTGACTGGCTGCCCTCTGAACTCAGAAACTAGGTTTCCAGCTATTAACCTTTATGTGAATGTGGAAACAGCTCTCAGCCCGCTTTTTCCTATTCTCTCACACAACAATCCACACAGAAAACTTCTGTAATCAAATGGTGGGTGTGTTTTCTTCACCAATAAGCAAGCAATCAGTCCTGCCGTAGACACGAGCTGGGTGTCCTCTAATTCAGTTCAAGTCTGACACTGTCTACTTGGAGATAGCCTCAGAAACCTCAGGTTGAGAGCTCAGTCCTGCAAGGCTGCCCCTTCCTTTCCACTGATCACAAATCCAGGCTTCTGTAATGTTTGACTAACTAGCTTCAAGCTGAGGTTCCTATGACCTCTTTGGAGTCAATTAATTTGCTAGAGTGGCTCACAGAATTCAGGGAAACACTTTTATTTGCCCATTTGTTACAAATTATATTTTATTTATTTATTTATTTATTTGAGACATAGCCTCAAGCTGTCCCCCTGGGTAGAGTGCCCTGGCATTACAGCTCACAGCAACCTCCAACTCCTGGGCTCAAGCGAGTCTCCTGCCTCCGCCTCCCAAGTAGCTGGGACCACAGGCGCCTGCCACAACGCCCGGCTATTTTTTGGTTGCAGCCGTCATTGTTGTTTGGCGGGTCCGGGCTGGGGATTCGAACCCGCCACCTTAGCTGGTTGAGCTATAGGCGCCGAGCCACAAATTATATTTTAAAGGGTACAAATAAACAGCCAGGTGAAGAGATACACAGGGCGAGGTCTTGAAGAGTCCCTGTCTCTATGTAGTAAGGGTGTACCACCCTCCCATCATGTGGATTAGTTCTTGTTCACATTCCTATAAGCTTGTACATGCTCAGCTGTCTGGAAGCTGTCCTCTTGGGCTTTTACAGAGACTTCATTGGATAGACATGATTGCCATATGGACAACCATGTGATTGGAAATGTAACTGGACCAAAAGGGTGTGATCTCATAATAATAGACTGAGTTGAGGAACACAGCAAAGCCTGTCTGTTCAGATTATTCTTGGCTTTTCTATATAGCATTCCTTCCACCAACTAGTGGACTGGACCATCTCTGAAATGAGGGCCTTAGGATTCACAATCAGATTAAAGGTCCACCTTTGGGCAGGTATAAGAAAGATAAGAAAAGGGGAGAGAGAGACAGAGAGAGAGACAGAGAGATTGATCTGTCTCCTGAGGCCTGCTGCTGAGGCCTAAAATACCCTGACATTATACAAGCCAGGAAGCCTGGACAAAAGCATATAACATCCACTTTGTTTTTTCTTTGGGTTCCATAGAAAGGCTCCCTCTTGAATGCTTCATTGCTTGCAACATAGACAGACTTAACTTAAATGGACACCTACTCCCACCTGTATGCTGTCTCTTCCATTTTAAGTGATATTATCTATGTATTACTTTTGGAAGTTAACTGAATATTATTGATCTAATGTACCTGCACATGCTAAGTGTACATCAATTTCACCTCCAATTCCTACTCTTTCTGGGAATGATTTTACTTCCAACAAGATCTCTTAAAATATGTACGCATTTTTCACACACACACACACACACAAATATATATGTATTCATAATAAAGGGGTCAGGGAGCTAGGAAACAAGAAAATAGAAATCATTTTCTTGTTATGGTTTTTCTCCATTGACAAGGCTTTCAAAGAGACCTGATGTCTCCTGAGCCAGGCAGACAGGAAGTCCTAGCTCAAAGGCAGCAAGCAGATGTGATGTACAGAGAAAGACATTGAACTGGTGAATACACATACGAGTTTTGAAGGGATGAAAAAATATATATCATAATGGAAATGTTTGCCAAAATCTCTCTAGTCCATTGTTTTGCTCAGCCCCCGGGCTAGGAGAGTCCTGGGTGGCCCTGCCGGGACTGCAGCCCTGGAGTCCCACCGGGTCAGGCCCGCTGCCCTCTCACAGCAGTAGGTTATCACAGAGCCCCTTGTCTTTCTGCCCTTGAAAAATTGGGATATTTGTAGATCCTACCGCCTAAAGCACAAATGACACCATGTATATCAACAAGGAAAACAGTGTGTTGTGTGGCACACGCTCAATAAAAGTTAGTAGCTGTCAGTGAAGCCCAGCTCTCCAGGACAGTCAAGGAGGAAGTCCCAGAGGCGCCCCTGTGCAGGAGGAACTGTGAAGGGAAATCACCTCCACTTTCTCAATCCCTTCCGCCGGACACCCAGCCACACATAAGTCAAATGTTGGGGAGGAGATTGCAGTTCTGTATTTGGCAACTCTTCACCCCGCTTTCAGGGGACAGTAAGCACAGTCTCTTGGATACCTGCAACAATGGTACATTTGCGCCGTAGATATAATTGTTGGAAACGGATAAAAATCCTTTCCAGCTAAGCCTGGTAATTCACCAGGTTTAGGTAATGGAAATGAGTGATACTATCTGCTGGAAAGTGACTGACGATGTGATGAGGACATAATGAAACCAGTTCCTTCTAGCCGCGCGGGAGAGCGCAGGATCTCCAGTGAGCTGGCGCCTTGCAGGGCCCGACTGACTGATACGACACTGCCACCTGGCGATACTGGAGGAAACCAACCACAGGACAGTTTTGCAGGACAAAGAAACCCTAAGAAAAGCAAACCCAAAGCCAAGTCTCTGACTGCAGCCCTGAAATCCGGTAACAATGCAGAGCTCCTGTTTCCCTCGTTGGGCACAATGTTCTCCTGAAGTTAGATTAATTTGATCTACTCATCTAACTCCAAGCTTTTTCTGGGCAGTTAATGTTTCCATCTTTTTTTTTTTTAACTCAAAGACATAAATTATACACACACATTCATGTATATTGATAACACATGTTGGGAGAATTTTATATACACTGCATACATAAATCTTAACTGTACAATTTTGCCAAACACATACACACTCGTATCCACACCTGCATCAAGATAACATTGTCATTACTCTGGAAAATTCCTTCTGCCCCTCCCAGGCAGTTTTCCTCTAAGGAGTTGTGACACTTCCATTTTCTGTCACTATAGATCAGTTTGTGTTCTCTAGAGCTTCACATAAACGGAATCACATCATATTGTACTTCTTTCTCTTGGCATGATGTTTTGAAATTCATCCGTGTATCAGTAGTTCATTATTTTTATTGTTGAGTAGCTCATTGTGGGAATTTACTGTAATTTGTTTTCCTATTATACTGATGGACATTTGGGCTGTTTGCAGTCTTGACGACTATGACTTACACTACTAGGAACATGCTTGAGTAAGTCTTTTTGTGAACCTATGTTTTCATTTCTCCTGGGCAAAAATCCAAGAGTCATATTGCTGGGTCAATGGATATCTTTATAAGAAACTGCCAAACCATTTTCCAAAGTAGTAATAACATTTTTATCTTCCCACCAGTAATGTGCGAGACTTTCCTTTCATTTTTAAACTTGGGAGGAGGCCAATTCTACACCAGCACCAAAAGGAGCATTCACATAAATTATTATATCAGCATTAGGGGAGCAGATATTCTCTAAAACTCACATTTTGAAATGAAAATTGTAGATTAAAAATCAGCCCATGAAAACATAAGACCTACCTAAGTTTTAAAAAGTGTCATGACTCTTTTTAAGAAATCTTAAAAGGGGCTCGGTGCCTGTAGCTCAGTGAGTAGGAAGCTGGCCACATGCACCTAAGCTGGCAGGTTGGAGACCAGCCCAGGTCTACTGAACATCTATGACCACTGCAACCAAAAATAGCCAGGCATTGTGGCAGGCGCTGGTAATCCCAGCTACTTGGGAGGCTGAAGCAAGAGAATTGCTTAAGCCCAAGAGTTTGAGGTTGCTGTGAGGTATGATGCCATAGCAGTCTATTGAGGGTGACATAGTGAGACTCTGTCTCAATAAAAGAAAGAAAGAAAGAAAGAAAGAAAGAAAGAAAGAAAGAAAGAAAGAAAGAAAGAAAGAAATCTTAAAAGGTTCATCAAGGAACCAAGGATCCTTGAAGAATGAACGATTCCAGACTTGTTAAGATGACCAGATTTTAACATTGGTAAAGTGGGACACCATTGACCAGGGGGTGGGGGAGGTGGGGGTGTGTTTCTTAATTAAAAATTTGGTCTATATGGAGCAACAAAAATTTTCATAGAATGCAAAAATAGTATTGTAATATATATTTTTTAATTTCAACATAAGCACAATTTATAAATATAATACATTAAAAAATTATGTATAGTATTATTTTATACTTTGGCATATTTCTCATTTGAGTGATTTTTTTTTTTAGTAGATTGCTGTTGTAGTTTAAAAGGTCATGAAATTTTTCACAAGAATTTGTTAAATTATATTTCACACATAAAATGGCTTTCAAAGTCTCAACACTTAATTGGGATTTTTCTGATGTCCACACTTTATTTACTGTAGAAAAAACTTGTTCAGTCGCATTAGTTCCTGGTAAGGACAGCGCATATCCCACAATTTTTAGTGCATTATTGTATGGAACATGGTTTGTTTCAAAATGATGAAATATTTTTAAACATTTGTTCTCTTTTGTGATTTTTGCTGATGCCCAAGATTTAACCTTTTCCTTATCAATATTTTTTTTAATAATGATATCTCGTAAGTTGTAAGTGTCACTTTCAAGGCCGGCACTAGACTTTTTGCCGCCACTATAAAATATAAATAATACGAGTACTGTCTGCTAAATTCATGAAATAAATAAATAAATAACTTACCTAAATTATCTGAATAGCTGATTTGTTTACATCACTTCTTTAACTAGCACTAGCATGCAGTATGATGTGTATCGTCTGAGAGACAGTTACAAAATGTTTTCGTGGTTGCCAATGCCAAAAAATGCCATTGTTCATTAAGTCCAAACAATGGTGGTCAAATTCTAACAACTGATCAACAAGGCGAACTTTGATAAGCAGTTCTCGAGAATCAGTTCTCAACAATTATTTGTTATTATTAAAGTTTAACATTATAAAATTAATAAAAATAATATTAATATAAAACTCATATCCTGGCGAAATAGCCACATGGCAGCCGAAAATCATCTATTCCCTTCCTGTTCTCCCACTGTTCCCTAGCTTATCGTTAAACTTTCTAAAAATCGGGACTTTTTAAATAAATGCTGCAGTACACAGGACAAATTGTTAAAAATCAGGACTGTCCCGCCAAAAGCGGGACGTCTGGTCACCTTAGTTTGGTTCAAGGAAAGAACAAAGTAAGGCTGGAGCCTCAAGGAAGTGCCCCAAGAAAACAATGGAGGAGCCAGTACCACTTTCCATATCTTATCATGTACTGATGGGAGATCATATTGCTAATACAGATACCTACTAAAGCAGCAGTTCTCAACCTACCTAATGCTATGACCCTTTAATACAGTTCCTCATGTTGTGGTGACCCTCAACCATAAATTATTTCTGTTGCTACTTCATAACTGTAATTTTGTTACTGTTATGAATTGTAATGTAAATATCTGATATGCAGGATGGTCTTAGGTGACCCCTGTGAAAGGGTTGTTCAACCCCCAGCAACCCACAGGTTGAGAACTGCTGTACTAAAGGATCTGTATTAAGAATAAACATAGGGGCTCGGCGCCTGTAGCTCAACCGGC
>NW_003852543.1:3074594-3083877 GCF_000181295.1 Otolemur garnettii | reverse complement strand
AGCTGTGACACCATAGTACTCTACTGAGGGTGACATAGTAAGACTCTGTCTCAAAAAAAAAAAAAAAGAAAGAAAGAAAGAAAGAAAGAAGAGAAACGAAAAAGACCCTGTCTCTACTAGAAATAGAAAAATTAGCTGGGCATTGTGGTGGGCCAAGTGTAGTCCCAGCTACTCAGGAGGCTGAGGTAGGAGGATTGCTTGAATGCAGGAGTTTGAGGTTGTTATGAGCAAGGGTGATGCCACTGCACTCTAGCCTGGGCAACAGAGTAAGACTCTGTCTAAAAAAAATAAATAAATAAAAATTAAAAAGGCATCCAAATGTCCAATCATCATTTTAAAAAGTGTTCAATATTAGTAGTTATCAGAAAAATGAAAATTAAAATCACCATATGAGATCACTGCACATGGATCAGATGGTTAAAACTTAAAAGACTAAAACTGCAAAGTGTTAAGAAGCTGGAATTCTTATACTTTGCTGATAGAGGTGCTGTAAATTGGTAAAGTCAAAACTATTTGATGTTTCTCTAAAAGCAAAACATATGTCTGCTCTATGACCCAGGAATTCTATTTCAAAAGACATGTGTATACTTACTAGGAATGTTCATGGCGGTTATATTCGTAAGAACTCCAAACTGGAAATGACTCAGTTATCCATTGATATGGTTTGGACGTTTGGCCCCTCCAACTCTCATGTTGCAATTGATGTCCAGTGTTGGAGGAGGGGCTGAGTGGAAGGTGTTTGGGTTATAGGGGCAGATCCCTCATGAATGGCTTGGTGTCTTCAGGTGATAATGAGTTCTCACTTTCATTAGTTCACTTAAGAGCTGGTTATCTTAATGAACCAATCACCTCCTCCTCCTTCTCTTGCCCTTTGCTAGGTGATGAGCCTGTTCCTCCTTTGACATTTCCCTTGATTGGAATCTCCCTGAAGCCCTCCCCAGAAGCAGATGCTGGCATTATGCTTGTATTGTCTATAGAACTGTGAGCCAAATAAACCTCTTTTCTTCATAAATTACCCAGACTTAGATATTCCTTTATACCAGTGCAAAACAAACTAACCCACCTGTCAATTATGGAATGGATAAATGAACTTTAGTATAATTATACAATGGAATACCACACCATCTGTGTGAAAAGACAACTGATATATGCAGAATGAATCACACAAAATGCAGAGTGACTTTGTTTATTTATTTATTTTTGAGACAGAGAGTGCTGTGGTGTTGCAGTTCACAGCAACCTCAAACGCTTGGGCTTAAGCGATTGTCTTGCCTCAGCCTCCCAAGTAGCTGGGACTACAAGCACCCACCACAATGCCTGGAGATTATATATATATATATATATATCCAGAGATCACTGCATATGAATCAGATGGTTAAAACTTAAAAGACTAAATATATATATATAGTTGTTGTTGTTGCAGTTGTCATTGTTGTTTAGCGGGCCCAGGCTGGGTTCAAACCCACCAGCCCCAATGTATGTGGCCGGTGCCCTAACCAGTGAGCATAGGCACCAAGCCCCCATTAAATTTTTTTAAAAAAAGGATCCGTGAACTCATAGTAACACCCCCAAACCAAGGATGTTTGGGGTTGTTACTAAAGCTACTAAATGTAGGAGGAATAACAGAATTTTTCAAATACCATTTTGTGAGCACTAGTGTACTAATTGATTTGGACAAGGATCATCCATGAAGCCCAAAAACACTAAGTGAAAAGCTGCTGGGACCCAGGATATTCAGAGATTATTTATTCAGTACAAAGGGAGAAGTTATTGATTACAATGAGAGAATTTGGACATGGTAACAAAGCAGTCAAAGTTAGTATTAGGAAGAGAACAAATTGACATCTTGAATCTTTTAATGTGATTTAGTGAGGATCACACATTTGTGTAGACTTTGCCAAAAATGCTTAAACTGCATAGAGTCATGAGAAAATAATCAGAAAATATGCATAGTGCGACATTCTACAAATTAACTGGCCCGGACTTCTCAAAATATTCATGTCATGAAAGACAAAAAGAGATAGAAAGAGCATTCTTGACTGAAGGAGACTAAAAAGATAGGACAAATAAATGAAACACATCGTCATCATTGATTGAAAACTGGGTGGGGAGGCTATAAATGCCATTTTGGAATACTGTGGATAAATATAAGACTGTCTGTTAGATAGTATTCTTATATTACTGTTAGACTGCTTGGGTAGAATAATTACCATGATTATGCTGGAGAATGTACTTGCTCATACAAGACACATGCTGATACACATTCTTTTGTTTGTTTGTTTTGTTTTGTTTTGAGACAGAGTCTCAAGCTGTCACTCTGGGTAGAGTGCCATGACATCCTAGCTCACAGCAACCTCAAACTCTTGGGCTTAAGCGCTTCTCTTGCCTCAGCCTCCCAAGTAGCTGGGACTACAGGCACCTGCCACAACAGCTGGTTGTACTTGTCATTGGTGTTTAGCAGGCCTGGGCTGGATTTGAACCCACCAGCACCAGTATATGTGGCTGGAGCCCTAGCCCCTGAGCTACAGGTACTGAGCCCTGATAAGAGATTCTTATGAGATACAGGACATGAGATACAGGAGACAGGGAGGCAGGGCAGAGAAGAGCTTCTGCTTCCTTCTTCCTTGGGCCAGATCAATTAATATGACATCAGTTGTTTTGTAAAGTAAAAATAAAATCCTAAGCTCCCCCTACAAACTGAATGAACCATCTCTTGGCCAAGAAGACTGCAGAGAAACCTTAAAAACTGAGTTTCTGGCCATGATAGGATGGGAGATTGGCCGTACTTTACCCCCTCCCTTTTGGAGCATGACAACCAACCATCATTAGTGTTAAAATAGAGATCATAAGAGTGACAAAACAGATTCTCTTTGGCAATAAGATACCAAAATGTAAACAGGATCTGAGGCCATGCACAAGGGTTAAGTCAAACCTGTTGACCATCAATTTAACAGGTCAATTTGACCCAGTATATTGTGACTTGCTCTATGATTAGATGTCCTTATCTTCACTTGAATATTCCTTTCTTCTGACTTCAAGATTTTAGACAATATCTTATTCCTTTAACCAATTACAAATTGAAAATCTCAATCTATCTATGACTTTTAAGACCCACTTCAAGACATCCCACCTTTTGGGGCCAAATGAATGTATACCTTCCATGTATTGGTTTTATGCCTTTACCTGTACCTCCTACCTCCCAGAATTGTATAAAAACAAGCTGTAATCCAGCTTCCTTAGGCACACATTCTTAGGACTCCTCTTAAGCACACTCTTCTCAGGAAGACTGGGTTTCCCTGGTCTGTGGTTATCCTACTGGGTCAGAATAAACCTCTTTAAATATTTTGCAGAGTTTGATTTTAACCATTAACAGTTTCATTGTCTATAAAAACAATTAGGTTAATAAAATACTGCATTTCTAAGGAAAAAATAAACCAGGGATTTCCTGCCTTGTATGTGTATATTAACAACCTGAAACTTTGGTATTTAAGAGCTGCTGGAGCCAGGAGACTGGGACTTGGGCCTGAGCAGAATGGTGAGTTAGGACACTTCATAGGATTGAGACCTTCACTGGAATAGGTGGTAGAAAACATATATAACAAACCACTAAAACTGGGAGTCCACAGGACACTTGACTATCCAAGAACCCCTCACACCTGGTGATGGATTTTGGAAATGGGGTCATCTTTCCCTGGTAAATCACAATTGCAGACCTGTTCTCAGGAGGGTTTGGCATTTGAGATAATGTTTCCTCCTGCTAGGAAACATTGGGTCTAGGAAATCTCAGTTCAAGAAAGACATTTATTTAATTCTTCTCTGGAGAAACATCCCACAATATAAGTCTCCCAGCATCCTTACATATTAAGACTGGTAAAATGTAAGCTCACAATTCATGATTATAAAACTATGAGAAACCAAGCAAGACCAAAGTAGAGCACTATCTTTAAAGAGATGAGAGAAAAATAACAGTCAGCTTAGAACTCCATATTCAGTGAAAATATACATCAAGAACTGGGGCAGGCCAGGCATGGTGGCTCATGCCTGTAATCTTTGCACTCTGAGAGGCTGAGGTGGGAGGATTGCTTGAGCTCAGAAGTTTAAGACCAGCCTCAGCAGGTGTGAGACCGTCTCTACTAAAAGCAGAAAAACTAGTCGGACGTTGTGGCAGGTGCCTGTAGTCCCAACTACTCAGGAGGCTGAGGCAAGAGGATCACTTGGAGTTTGATTTTGCTGTAAGGTGTAAGGCTGGGGTGCTCTAGCCTAGGGCAACAAAGTATAGTCTCTGTCTCAGAAAAAAAAATAAAAAGAACTGGGCAAAAATTTAAAAATCAGTCCAAAGAACCCGACAATTTACCATCAACATACCCTAACTAGAATAACTTCTAAAATGATTTCTTCAGGAAAAAAAACCAAATTATTCCAGAAGGAAGGCCTTCTAGGGTGCAAGAAGGAGTAGTGAAAAACATGTGGGCAAATCTAAACAAATATTAACTATATAAAACAAAGATAATGTCAATAAAATAAAATTATACTTAAGATAGGAGGGTGACTGTGGTATATTGACTGCAAAGACTGACCCAGTTTTTCACACCTGCCTGTATTTCACACCCTTTGCAATGTGATTTTGCAGCTCCTTTAATTAGGCATTAAAGTCTATTTTCTCCCCATCTAGGCTGGCCGTGTGACTTGCTTTGGCTAAGAGAATGGGTTAAAAATTCGAGTGTGCTGTTTTTCATCTGAAGATTCAAAAGGGCTTGTATGTTTCTACTCTCCTAAATTCCTGCAACCAAGAAAGCATACCTGAGCTAGCCTGCTAGAAAAATGAAAGAAGAGAGCAGAGCCATCCTAGTCAGGGCCATCCTAAGCCATTTATATAGAAGCACACAAATTAGAACAATAAAGTCAAAGATTATTGTAAAGATTTAGTATTCTTTACCGTATTGGTGAGGATCTGTTACTTGCTTAGGATCTTGCATTGGATTTATTACTCCTCTCTTCTTATCTCTCTCTCCCTTTTAAAATAGAAACTTACACTCTATGACCGTCCCACCATTGTATTATGGGAACGTAATGTTTTTTAATTTCACAGGCTCATGGCTGGAGAGAAACTTGCCTCAGGATGAATTGTGCCTTCTATCTCACCCATATCTGATTTACATGAGACTCTGGGCTTTGGAATTGATACTGGCATGAGTCAAGATTTGGGAGACGCTGGGATTGAATGAATGTATTTTTTATGAGAACATGAGTTTGGAGGGCTGGAATGCTAAACTCATGTTGAAATTTAATTGCCAGTTTAACAGCTTAAAGAGTTGAGATCTTTAAGAGGTAATTAAATCATGAGGGCTCCACCCCTTATGTGTGATATTGGTCCCATTATGAAAGGATGCATTTGGCACTCTCTTGCTCTTTTACCCTTCCACCTTCCACCATGGGATGACACTGCAAGAAGGACCTCATCATATACCGGCTGCTTGATCTTGGAGTTCCTAGCCTCCAGAACTGTGAGCCAATACATTTCTCTTCATTATAAATTGCCATCTGTGATATTCTGTTGTAGAAGCACAAAACAGACTAAGATGATGGTTAAGATGGTAAATTTTACATTATATGTCCTTTACCAGAATAAAAAAAGAAGAAATGGCTGGGAATGGTGGCTCATGCCTATAACCCTAGCACTCTGGGAGACTGAGTTGGGGGGATCTTTTGAGGTCAGGAGATCAAGACCAGCCAGAGCAAGAGGGAGACCCTGTCTCTACTAAAAATAGAAAAAAATTAGCTGGGCTAGTTACTAATTAGCCAGCTACTCAGGAGGCTGAGGTAGGAGGATGGCTTATGCCTGTCTCAAAAAAAAAAAAAAAGGACTGACATATTCTATAACATAGATGAACATTATGATAGCAAACCCTCTTCCATGACAACAGCATTAACCCACTCATGAGGAAAGTGTCCCCATGACCCAAGCACCTTCCCCTACCTCACACTCCACCTCCTTGGGGATCAAGTTTCCAACATTTGAACTTTGGGAACACAATCAAACTGTAACAGACTATATAGAGTATAATTCCATTTACATGAAATGTCCAGAACAAACAAATCTATAGGCATAGTAAGTCTATAAGTGGTTGGTGCCTAGTGCTGGCAAGAATATAAAGGCTGAGACGTTGTCTTACTCTGTTATAGTTGCCATAACCAAAAACTATAGACAAAGTAGCTAATCAATGATATAAATTAATTCTTAGAGATCTGGAACTGGGAAATCCAAGATCAAGGCATCAACATGGTTGGGTTCTGGTGAAAATTCACTTTCTGGTCATAGAAGTCTTTTAATTTTGTCCTCATATGGTGGAAGTGGTGAGGGATCTCTCTCTGGAGGCTTTTTCATAAGAGCACTGATTTCATTTGAGGGCTGTGCCCTTATGACCTAATCATTTCCCAAATACCCCACCTGATAATACCATCACCTTGTGGGTAGGATTTCAACATATGAATTTTGGTGTACATAAACATTCAGACCATAGGAGACGTCATAGCTAAAAGTTTTCTTTTGGAGGTGATGAAGATGTTCCAAAATTTATATTGTGGTCATGTTCGTACAACTCTGTAAATACACAAAAATCATTGAATTGTAGATTTTAAATGGACAGATTTTATAGTATGTAAAGGATAATCTCAATACATCTGTTACAGAATAAAGTATTCTTATGTTTAAAGGAAGTCACTACATAACGATAAAATATTTAAATCACTAGGGAGATAATTCTTGACTTATATTCAGATAACCCCTGAGCATCAAAATTAAGTAAAATTTAACATGATATATAAATATATAATGATAATGGAAGCATATAAATCAGAAGAATGAATTAGGAGGACTTATATTACTTGATTTTAATATTTAATATAAAGCTACAGTAATTAAGACAATGTGTGGATTTGGCAAAGGGATGGACACATAAATCAATGGAACAGAATAGAGAACCCCAAAATAGACTCAAATATGATCAATTGACTGTTGAAAAAGGAGCAAAGGTAATTCAAAAAGGATTTTTGAGAAAGGGTATTTTTTCCACAAATGATACTAGAACAATTGGATAAGCAGTTCTCACCAAATAAACCTGTATTTCATCCTTTATACAAAAATTAACTATTTATTAAAAATGAGTCATAGATATAAACATAAAACATTATTAAACTAGTAAAAGAAAAACGTCTCCAACCTTAGTTAGGGGTAAAGTTCTTAGATATGACACCAAAAGTATGCTCCATAGAAGGAAAACGTGCTGAACTGGTTGTCATTAAAATTTAAGACATGGTCTGAGATGTGTGTGGCTTTGCCCTCTATGAACAGCTTGTCATGGAGTTGCTCAAGGTCTCTAAGGTCAAACACAAGAAAAGGGTGGGACACATCCATGCTAAGAAGAAGTGGGAGGAACTGAGATGACATTAGGAAAGCAGCTGCTGAAAAGGATGAGCTCCCCCTCAATGCCCCCTCCATCCCTGTGCACAATAAAACCTTTATAGATAAAGAAAAAAAAAATTTTTTTTTTGAGACAGAGTCTTACTATGTTTACCTCAGTAGATGCCCTGTCCTCCAACTCTTGGACATAAACAATTCTCTTGCCTCAGCCTCCCAAGTAGCTGGGATGACAGGCACTTGCCACAATACCCAGCTATTTTTTGTTGCAGTTATCATTGTTGTTTAGCTGGCCCTGGCTGAGTTTGAACCTGCCAGCCTCGGTGTATGTGGCTAGCACCATAACCACTGTGCTATGGGCACTGAGCCTAAAAAAAATTTTTTTA
The DNA here is from genome assembly GCF_000181295.1 of Otolemur garnettii. NCBI lineage: Eukaryota > Metazoa > Chordata > Mammalia > Primates > Galagidae > Otolemur > Otolemur garnettii. The sequence goes on along the minus strand of NW_003852543.1, from coordinate 3,076,074 downwards.
AACCTTTGTTCTACCAAAGATGCTGAAATAAAAGAATTAAAAAGAATAAAAAGAGAAATCACAAATTACAAAACCTAGAAAAACAAACTATAGAATTCATTAAATATAGCAAAAGATTTGGACAGATACGTTATCAAAAAAAATATATACATATGGATAATAAGTACAGGAAAAGATGTTCAACATAATTACTCATTAAAGAAATGCAAATTGAGCCACAATGAGATACCACTATATACCTATTAGAATGGGTAAGATAAAAACATTGACAAGACCATGTGGTAGTAAAGACACTGAACAACCATCTCTTATATAGTGGGGGTGGGAATATAAAATTATACAGTCACTCTGGAAAACAGTCTGGCCCTGTCTTACAAAAGTAAACATTACTCACCATATGGCCTAGCTATTTCACTTCTAAGATAGTCAGCCCAGCTAAAGGAAAAGTTAGCTCATACAAAACCCCATATATAATTAATGTTTACACCAGTTTTATTCCATAATCACCAAAAATTAGAAACAATTCAAATATCCTTCAATGGGTGAATGGATAAATATATTGTGTTACATACAATGGAAACCTACTCAGCAATAAAAAGGAATAAATGATATGTACAACATGGAAGAATTTCAAAGACATTATACTCAGTGGAGGGGGAAAAAAGCCAGTCTTTAAATATTAAAGAAGAAAAGGGAACATTTTTTGGCACAGCCCCTGATTCTGGTGATGGTTACATTAATTTACACAGGTCTTAAAACTGTACAAAGAAGAAAGGAGGGGCAGGGAGGAGGGAGGAGAGGGGGAAGAGCTGAAGGAACTATTATAACCCCACACAATTACAGTGGTAGTTACAAGGGTAATATCTTTGTTAAATTTGTCAAATACTTTAAGTAGAGGAGCTTTATTATATGCAAAGTATACTTTGATAAAGTTGATTTTATAAAATTTCAGAAATTGGTTATTTGAAAAGATCAGTAAAATTGGCAACTCTTCAGAAACACAATAAAGAGAAAAGAAGGGGATACAAATAAGAAGACTCATGAAAGAAAAAAAAGATAAATGTAGATAAAACAGGGACTTAAAAAATATTTTGAACTTGCAAACAGCTTTTTTTTTGGAGAAAGAACTCTTGGGTTCAAGCAATCCTTTTGCCTCAGCCTCCCAAGAAGCTGGGACTAGAGGCACCCATCACGATGCCCAGTTATTTTTTTAGAGATGGGGGTCTCACTCTAGCTCAGGCTGGTCTTGAACTCATGAGCTCAGGCAATCCACCTACCTTGGCTTCCCAAGTGCTGGGATTACAGGTATAAGCCACCATGCTGGGCCTTACAAGAAGTTTTTGAATAGAAGATCTGAATATTTCCTAAAACCAATCAAACCAGACACTACAAATACAATAATCCTAGTTTAACAAGTTAACACAGGTTCAGCGCCTGTGGCTCAAGTGGCTAAGGTGCCAGCCACATACACCTAAGGTGG
>NW_003852543.1:3053989-3074004 GCF_000181295.1 Otolemur garnettii | reverse complement strand
AATTTACCACATTAATAAAGAAAACCATATGATCATCTCAAAAGATGTAGATTTTAGTACTGTTCAAGAAAGCCTATTTATAAAGATAAAAATACTCAGTCCTTTATATTCATAATCATTTTTATTGGGCTACACCATCATTAAGCTTACAAGATGGACAAGTCATATAAGTGACCACACCAATAATATACATAATAGTTATATAGTACTTGACAGGTTACAAATCACTTGTGTCCAATTTCTACTTAATTCTAATTATTCCCCAGTAGATATTACATTTAAAAAATATATATGGAAACAGATTTCAAAAGATGAAATAACTTGGCCCAAATTCAATTATTTTCATTCTATATTTTGTTGTTTCTCTATATAATACATTAAAATGGATATCTACATATAGATAATGTATAATTGGAAAAAAATCCAAAATTCTGAATCCATTTTTTTCCCAGTGGTTCTCATATGCTCTTGCAACATAGATAAAAATAAAAAATTTTAACCCTATAGTTTATGTTCCTAATAACTATCTCCTCATGTTCACAGTCTATTAACAATGGTGCTTCCTCAACTTAAAAAATGACTATATTCAAAGCTAGATGAAGAAGACTGATAGTTTCTATCAAGTTGGCAGCTTGTCTTTAGGAAACCTGTGGGCATTCCTCTTGGTATTTACTCCTAACTGGTTACAAATGACCTATAGATGCCACAAGCCTTTGGGTGACACAATTTGATGTGCCATTCAGGGTCAAATGCAATGATGTCACGGGAAGGATGGAGTATTATTATATATTCCCTTATTCCTCTGAGCATAGCTAGAAATTATGGGTATTATATATAAAACAAACATAACAAAGTTCTGTAAGGTAAAGAGTTAGGGACCTCAGAACCTGAGGAACAACATAGCAGTGGGTTTCTTAGGTTTTCTTTTTGCCCCATCTACTCCCAGACTGAGCTCTGGATAAGCTGGCAACCCAGAAATGCCAACAGGCACAAATTGAAATAGGCCTACCACACGTTTGCTCTTCTAGCCAAAAGACAGGGCAGGGAGCAACATACTAAAACAGAAAACTTACAAGATAATCTTATTCCAGCCAGACATCACAGAAGAAACTTTAGCCCTATCCCCACCAAAAAAAGTGGAGAGTAGGCTGAGTGGGGAGCCTACAATTACACCCTCACCAGACTGTTAACAAGGCTCCTCAATCCTCTACCTTCATCCTGGGGTGGTATCAGAGGCCAAGTGGACTCCATCACCCTGGCAGTGTCAGTGAAGACGTCAGGAAACTAAACATCTAACTCTACCCAGAGACAGGACTGCCCATTCCTTACTGGAGTGGTGCCAATGGAGGCCTGGTGGAGAGTCAGGACTCACACCAATAGAGGCTCTGTGAAGAGCAGTTTTGAGACATTCTTGGTTCTTCCAGCCAGTGTGGCATCAGTGGGACCTGTAAATTCCATCCCTGCCCCACAGTATTGAGGATCCCTGCCACAGGTGTAATCACAGGCCAAAGATGAACCTGGATTTTCAATCTCCTTCTCCCCTGCAGTGGTGTCAGAGGAGGCCTGCCCAAACCAATGATTTACATAGAATACTAAATCTCATACCATAATACTTAAAATGTCCAGATTTCAATTAAAAATCAGTCATCACACCAAGAGGCCCCTCCCAATGTTATTTTTATTTTTATTTTTTAATTTTTTTTGAGACAGAGTCTCAAACTGTCACCCTGGGTAAAGTGCCATGACACCATAGCTCACAGCAACCTCAAACTCTTGGGCTTACGCAATTCTCCTGCCTCAGCCTCCCAAGTAGCTGGGACTACAGGTGCCCACCACTACAGCTGGCTATTGGTTTTGTTGTTGCTGTTGTCATTTAGCTGGCCCAGACTGGGTTCAAACCTGCCAACCTCGGTGTATGTGGCTAGCGCCCTACTCACTGAGCTATGGGCACTGTTCCCAAATCTTAATTTATTAAGAGAAGATAATCCACAGATGCCAACTGAGATAACAAAGGTGTTAAAATAACATAAGCAGCCATCATAAAAATGCATCAGTGAATAACTACAAACATGCTTGACACAAATAAAATAGAAAGTCTTGGCAAAAAAATAAATAAAATAACCAAATGGGACTGAAAAAACACAATAACTGAAATAAAAATTATAAACTCAAACATAGAACAGAGGGGACAGAGGAAAGAACCAGTGAACTAAAAAATATGCAATCTGAACAACATAGAGAAAATTGGTATGGACTAAATTCAGCAAAACTCATTATGTTGAAGCTCTACTCCCTGTTGTTATTTGGAGTTGGGCTCTTAAGAGGTAATTAAAGTTTAAAAAGGTCACAAAAGTGGGATCCTAATCAGATAGGAAGAGGCACAAGAGAGCTCTCCCTCCACACACATGTACTGTCTATGTGAGGCCACAGTGAGAAGGCAATTATCCATGAACTAGGAACTAAACCCTGTTGAGCTCTAATTTTGGACTCCCAGCCTCCAAGACTATGAAAAATAAAGTTTGTGGCTTGAGCCACCCAATATATGGTATTTCTTTTTTTATGACAGACCAAGTAGACTAAGATTTTGGCACCAAAAAGGGGATGCTGCTGTAACAAACACCTAAAAATGTGGAAGCAGCTTTGAAACTGGGTAATGAGTAGATGCTAGGAGAGTTGGAGGTACATTGAAATACAGATTATTAAAAGTCACCATGACAAGGTCTCAAATGATGATGAGCTATATGTCATTGGGACTGGAAGAAAGGTGAGTCCTGTTATGAAGGGTAGAGAACATGTCTGAACATGGTAGGGTTTTATAGAAGTGATAAAATTGAATATTTAATAGACTTAAAAGAAAGTATTGAAGATGGAGCTTGTGTCCTCCTTACCGCTTATACTAAACTGTGAGAGGAAAAGATGAATTGAAGAAGGAATTGTTAAGCAAAAGGAACAGAATTTAAGAGAATTGGAAAATTCTGTATATCCCTATCACAAAAACATGAGAAAGTCTGTTATGGAGAAAACAGAGTGAGGCTGAGCAATCATGTTATAAGTGAGATCATGAATGTGGCTAAGAGACTTCATCAACCATTTCAGCAGAAGCCAGGAATAGAAATGGGAGAACACAGTCAGCTGGGACTAAAGGGTACAGAAACAAGCAAACAATGAAATGAAATGAAGACCATAGGATTTCTTAGATCCTATAAAATCACACAATAAAGATATTTGTCTCTGAATATGCCAGTCTTCAAGAAAAGGGAAAAATGACCTTGAAAGCAATTCAGAGACCACGAAGATGGCCTCCTCTGTTTTAAAACATGAAGCCATCATCACCTTGGTTTCTACAGACTAGCTTCCAAGTGAAGCCTTAGGGAAAGACTACCCTATAGTCTTTGCACATCCTCACAGGCAGGACTATGCTAGATTTTGGACTTACTTGGGACCCCCTCACCCTTTCCTTTTTATTTCTCTCCTTAGGAATGGGAATATCTATATCATGTCTGTCTAACAAACCAATTTTATTTGGATTCACAGGTTCACAGCTAGAGAGGAATTTTGCCTCAGGATGAGTCATACCTTGAATCTCACCCACACCTAATTTAGGTGACATTTAAATGAAACTTAGGACTTTTAAGTTGATGCTAGACAAGTTAAGACTTTGAGGGCTGTTGGAATGGAACAATATATTGTGAATACAAGGACATAAATTTGGTGGGGGTCCAGGGGTGGGAAACTATGGACAGAATGTGTCCCCTCTCCCCCCAAATTAATTATGTTGAAACCCTAACTCCCAATGTGACTGTATTTGAAGACAGGGCCTTTAGGAGGTAATTAGGTTAAATGAGGTAATACAGATGGGGTTCTAAACTGACAGGACTGGTGGCCTTATAAGAAGGAGGTATCTCACTCTCCCTCTCTCCCTAAAGAAAGGGCATGGGATGACAGTGAGAAAGTAGCCATCTGTAAGCCAGAACCAGAGTCAGGCGGCACATTGATCTTGGTCTTCCTAGCCCTCAGAACTGTAAGAAATAACATTTCAAGCTATCTGATCTATGGCAGATTAAACAGACTAAGACAAAAATGGAAAATTGTACAGAGCCTTAGGAACTTGTGGGACTATAACCAAAGATCTACAATTTCTATCAGAGTCTAAAAGGAAAGAAGGGGTGGAGGATGGAGTCTAAAAATGTTATTTGAAGAAGTGATGGCTGAAAAATCTGCCATATTTGCTCAGACATAAACCTACATATTGAAGCAGCTCAGCAAACCCCCAAATAGGATAAAAAGAAATCCACACTAACTCACATCACAGTGAAATTTCTGAACATTAAAAACACTGCATTCAAAATAATGTTTCCAATAACCTTCAAAGCTTCGGTGAAGAAAAATATACAAAGATGCCATCTGTCTCTAGCTAAGGATAAAATGGTAAAACACAAGTATTTCAAAGTTTTTTCAAGTTTTCACAATCTAATATGCCACGCCAGTGCAAATCTACAACCAAATTTTATATGGACTGTACTACATAAGGCATGAAGGTTAAACTAGACATAACTGAGGTAACTCTTCATAAATGAGCATATTCTCAGGTAACTTACATAGCTTAAAATAGACTGAACACATTGAAGGTCTCTTCTATATTCTAAGTTATAGGTCTTAACCCTTGGGATTAACCTGCTTCTTATAGGTGATAGAAGCAAACCCTCTGATCAACATTCCTTAGGTTCAGAGTAAAACTGCTCACAGAAACTTTGCAACTGACCAACTAAAAAGTCTAATACTTTCCTGGTCGTGAATGTTCAGCCAACATTTCTTGGGTTCATTCCCCCAGCTTTTTTTTTTTTCTATCCTTCCCATCTACCTTTTTGTCCTTGTACTTAAGAATTAAAGACAACTTCTCTTCCACTGCCACTCCTGATCCTAGACAAACTCACTATGAATTACTTTCAACCTCTTAATTCTATCCCTGCAATTTCCCTAAACGGACTACTTTTCTCTTTAAAACTCAGGTCCTTAGCATTATGGAACTACTGGCCTGGTCAAGACGTCCTTGTTCCACCATGACATACCCTATTTCTCTCTAAATGATTTCATAGCTTATATTCACACTGGGGAAATTCAGTGTCCTCCACTGGGACATTTTTGAAAAAGTAAATTACTCTTTCACAGTCTAAGTAAGTTATGACCCCAATCAACAACTTCTCAGTAACTTTTCTGTAACAAAGTCTTAATTCTTTGTAGCCCCCACAGTATGTGTGGTAAATGCTCAACACATATGTCCTAAACGTACCACATTTACATTGTCTTTATTCAGTATGAATTCTCTTTTGTTGGCCAAAGGCTAGATGCTCACTAAAGGTGTGTATATAATCCTTGGTTTTCCCTATAGCATGAGTTTTCTGATGTTGAGAAAGAGATGAACTCTGGCTGAAGGCTTTTCCACATTCCTTACACTTATAGGGCTTTTCTCCAGTGTGAGTTTTCTGGTGTTTTGTAAGAGATGAACTCTGGCTAAATCCTTTTCCACAATCCTTACACTTGTAAGGTTTTTCTCCAGTGTGTGTTCTCTGATGACGAATAAGAGCCGAGCGGTCACTAAAGGCTTTAGGACAATCATTGCATTTGTAAGGTTTCTCCCCAGTGTGAGTCCTCTGGTGCTGAGTCAGAGCTGAGCAGTAGCCAAAGGTTTTCCCACATTCATTACACTCATAAGGCCGCTCCCCAGTATGAGTTCTCTGGTGTTGGATAAGACCTGACCGATCACTAAAGGCTTTGCCACATTCATTACACTTATAAGGTTTTTCTCCAGTGTGAATAACCTGATGTTGGGTAAGAAACGTACTTTGGCTGAAGGCCTTCCCACATTCATTACACTCATAAGGTTTTTCTCCAGTATGAATTCGCTGATGTTGAGTAAGGTATGAACTTTGATTAAAGGCCTTCCCACATTCATTGCATTCATAAGGTTTTTCTCCAGTATGGATTATATGATGCCGAATGAGAGCTGAGCGGTGACTAAAGGCTTTCCCACATTCATGACATTCGTATGGTTTTTCTCCAGTATGTATTCTCTGGTGTAGAGTAAGGTGTATGCTCTGGCTAAAGGCTTTACCACATTCATTACATTCATAGGGTTTTTCTCCTGTGTGAATTCTCTGATGCAAGATAAAAGCTGAGTAGTAACTAAAGGCTTTCTCACACTCATTACACTTCCAAGGTTTCTTTCCCACACAAATTCTCTCATGCCTAATGATATCCGAATTTTGTTTTAAGTTCTTTTTAAATGAATCACAAGAATGTAGTTTCTCTCCTTGTTGTTGAACTAGGAATGACCTTGGACTAAAATGTCTTCTAAATGCATCACATTGGTAATTTCTCTCCCCAGATGACTTCTTCTGAATGACAACCTCTTGTATTAAATGTTTCTCATGGTTTTCCTGCTGGCTCTCTAAAGAATTCTCACATTCACTGGAATCTTCCTTTGGAAATCTTTCTATTAACACCCCAGGGGCTGATTCTTCTTCAGAAATATCCTTCTCTGGAGTTATCTCCTTGCTTTCTGATATTGTCTCCCAATCTGAAAGAAACAAAAACACACATGCATCATTTCCTACACTGAAAGAAAAATAACTGCTATAGTAGGAAAACAATGAAACAAATAAATAAAAAATGCTTACAAAGAACACATGAACTTGAAAGCTCTCAAACATAGTCTTATGATCATGAGAAACACAAGAAAGGTGACTGAGCAAAGAAGTATAGTTGCGTAAAAGGAGTGAGCATAGGTACTCACTATTGCTCTGTGGAGCAGGGTAGGAGGTAAGAAAGAATAACAGAAGACTAAGCAGAGATAATGTGGGAAAATGGCAGACTAAAAACAAGATATGGAAGTGACAGGGCTAAGATCTGCAGAGAAAGACGGTCTCCCAGAGATGATTCACTGTATTCATCTCACTCAAGCCTCATTACTTCATGCCTTGAGAATGACCATCTTTAGCTGATCTCCTTGCCACCAATCTTTTCCCACTCCAGTATGTCCCAATCACTGCTAAGAAAAATCTTTCAAAACATCACTCTTAGACAAAAAATCTCTGCTGGTTCCATAGACTGAAGCAAACCCTCTGGCCAACATTCCTGAGCTTCAGAGTAAAGATGAGACATAAATTCTACAGCTAGCATAGTGGTCCAGATCTATAAACTCAGATTATCATAAAGTTTGCAATTAGGAAGCAAGCAATAATCTCCAATTGCTTACCATCAACCTATACCAAATAAACTGGAAATAATAAAATAGAAACAAGTTAAAAAAATAATGAAAGAAAAAGAATAGTGTGGGGAGAGGATGATCAAAGTGTTGTGTGCCCAGATTGGTCCCTAACCTGTCAGGATACCTGCCCCAAGTTCCTGGGCTTCCCAGTTAAGAGTTGGGGAATGGTGGGAGAAGTTTCATTGCTAAAAATGCTTAAATACTTTCAAGCTTAGCTGGTCTTTAATATCCTTTCCAGTTATATCTCTACATGAAATAAATAAATACAATACTATATGCTCAACCACATATCATACTCAGGGAGTTACCTCAGATTTTAAAGGAAAAATAGGTAAAAGTAGGTTAAAAGTAAGTTAACTTCAGCTATATGGAGTGGCAGAATTGAAGCCCCAAATATTCATTGGGAACATATGGTTAGTGGAGAATAAGGGACTTGCCTATCTGGTAGAAAAACAGAGAAGGCAAAACAGTTAGGCAGGTAGTCAAACAAAGGCCTTAAAAGCAAGTAGATGAATACAGAACAGGCAGTGTAAGCAACTCACTGGGGAATCCAGCAGTATTATGCTGCCTCAGTGTTACAAGAATAAGACTAGAGACATATAATTAGAGTGCAATCTATTGCAGTAATCCAATTTGACAGAAGTTAACAGGGTCAAATCCATGATATCCTTCAAAAAAATTACTAGGACTTAATCAATGGTTATCATTTGCTTAGTATAAAGTCAGGTAGTATTTTAAATATTTCTCTCATATTATTTAATTTGATCCTTACCACTAATGAGCTCAATGCTATCTGCTATCATTATCCCCATTTTATAGTTGGGGAATTTAAGTCACAGAAAAGATAAGACTTGTTAAAGGTCATAAAGCTAATGAGGTGCTGAGGCTCTGTATACAGGAAGACTTTTTTTTTTTTTTTTTTTGAAATGGAGCCTCAAGCTATCCCCCTGGGTAGAGTGCCATGGCATCATGCTCACAGCAACCTCCAACTCCTGGGCTCAAGCCAGTCTCCTGCCTCAGCTTCCCAAGTAGCTGGGACTACAGGCGCCCGCCACAACGCCTGGCCATTTTTTGGTTGCAGCCATCATTGTTGTTTGGCGGGCCCGGGCTGGGGATTTGAACCCGCCACCTTAGGTGTATGTGGCTGGCGCCTTAGCCACTTGAGCCACAGGCGCCGAGCCCACAGGAAGACTTTTAACCACCATGCTATGCTGCCTGCCTCTGCTTAGAGCAGAGGTTCTCAACCTTCCTAATGCCGCAATGTATTTTCATTGTTAGTAAGGGGTTGTGACCTACAGATTGAGAACTGCTGGCTTAGGGGAAGGAAAAAGAAAACCTAGAGACCAGTTTATAGTCAAAAAATAGCATTATCCTGCAGAGGTAAAATAACATGTGTAAAAAAGCCTGCTTGAGGGTAAGTTATTAACAACATTAAAATATTGGTTTCATTTCACCTTGCGTGGGAAAAAGAATTAGTTTGAAAGAACAGAAATATTTACCTTCTAGAAAATGAAGTTATAATTTTATAAACAGATTATCATCCACAGAGCTGGAGAGTGGCACAGGGGAGATAGGGACTTCAACCTTTCCATGGGCCTAGCCAAATCTGGAAAAGCTCCTCCACAGTATGTCCATCGACCATTTGGGTTTTCTTTTCACTGTTTTCCAATAATCACTCACCTGGACAGGCTGCTTTTGAGACTTCTCTCTCCAGCTCCTTCCCACACTCCAACTGAGAGATTAACTTAGGCTTGGAAATTGGAAGCCCTGTTTGTGGGGGGGGAAAAGAGGGTCTGGTAAAGAGTTCAGTGCTAGTTCCTTGGTCTTTAGGGAAGACAGTATGAGACAGAGTAAGAGACTGAAGTCAATTCTGGACTTTTTTTCTTCAACAATACTCAGGAGGTAGGAAGACTGATAAGGGCTTGAGTTTAGAACATTTTAGTCATTGGTTTTTATCTCTATTAAAAGAATAAGCACCCATTTTTTTTAAGAGTTTTTTTTACTAGCAATCTGTCTTGACATCCTTGGTCAAAGAGTAGAGAAGGAGGATGCTACAGGTCCATATGATAAAGGTGTTCATTTCTAACTCCAGAAGTATTAAAACTATATCCAGAAACAAAATGCAAAATTACCTGTCTTGGGACTTACAAGAATTAAAAATCTTTACATCTAAGGAACTCAGAGCTCCTAGGAACTGAGGAAGCAAAGATACTACAGTGGGTAAATTCACAGGGGTTAGGGGAGCCATCCTTACCCAACAAGACCAAATTCCTATGCTTCTCAGGCACATCTCCCTGAGGAGAGTTCAGCTGTCCCCATGGGGTGAGAGCCTCAGCCATATCCCTGATCATCGATTCCTGAAAAACCGAAGACATTGGTGCTCACCCACAGGCCTCCAGCCTGGGGCATCTGGAAAGGATTAAAACTCACAGCATAGAAGAAAGGAAGGTCAAGAAAAAATGACCTCTAACATCCTTTGCAACACTAAGATTCTCTGGCAAATTTGTAGTTCACAGACTCTTTGCCTTTATGTGTCAGAATTGCATATTACCTGCAAGTAAGAATGAAAGAACCTTCAATGTAAAACCTGAAGGTATGATGTCCTTAATTTGTGTCAATAAATTAAAATATAGAATTATAGAATTCCTTGCTATTTATACATGAAAAAGACAAGAAAATATAATTTAAATTATTTTCTTTATGGTATAGTTTTTTTAAAAATAAGGGATTCAAGAAAAAGAAAGTATTTTTCTTTCTAGTTTTCCTTTCACAATAAAATTGGTCTTAATAATAAAATATATTGTTTTCTGCCACTTTACAGGTGAAAGAGACATTTCCTAAATTTGTCACAGAATATAGATTTGTGAAACAGTATCTCAAACCTAAATTTATGAAAGTTCTCAAAGCGTTCTTATCTCTTCTCTGATCTTTTTGGCCCCCACTCTACTTTCTTCCCCATTACATACATATGCTACTTCCACATTCCCTGAGCACTGGTCAGTGGCCATTCTTTCAGCTGCCTGAAAAGCATGCCCCATTTCCTCTTGCCTCTTTACACACGCTTAAGAGAATTCTATTTGAGTGGATGATCACCTCATCTCTAGTTTTCTTGCATAATGTTTATTCAACCTGCATTCATTCATGAAATATTTGAGTACTTACTATCTGTAAGACTCTAAATGTGCTGAGGATACTTTAGTAATCAAAACAAAGTTCTCTCCTGGGCTTGCATTTTTGTTAAGGGAAAAGTGATAAAGAAACAGATGGTTTTTCCTAAATGTTCTCTCCCCTATCTCATACTCTCAGCTATTTGAATTCAACTCATGCTTCAGATCTCAGCTCAGGTGTTAACTCCTCAAAGAAGAACTTTGGTCACATCATGTTCTTTCCCTTCTCTTGTGTTAAACGATTGAGGGAACTTTGTGATACAGATATATCTACTTGTCCCATTAGATTGTAAGGTCCATGAAAACAGAAGCCAGGTCTGTTTCTGCTAAGTGAAACAGCCCTAGTACCTGGCACAGAGTAGGAACACTATAAATATTTAGTTGAATAGATGAAGGAATGAATAAAAATTAGAGGAAACAAATTTAAATAGGGTCTTCTACAAAAGTGTACACGACTCATGCCTGTAATCCTGGCACTCTGGAAGGCTGAAGCAGGTGGACTGCTTGAGCTCAGGAGTTGGAAATCCAGCATGAAGTAAAAGCAAGATCCCCACCTCTACTAAAAATAGAAAAATTAGCCAGTGTTGTGACAGGCACCTGTAGTCCCAGCTACTCTGGAGGCTGAAGTAAGAGGATCACTTTAAGCTCAGGAGTTGGAGGATACTGTGAGCTATGACACCACGGCATTCTAGCCTGGCAGAGTGAGATTATGTCTCAAAAAAAAAAAAAAGTGCATGAGAACAGTGGTGGGGAGGGGAAAAGAAGTGTATGAAATATTGAAAACACTGTAAGAATATTTATTCTAGACTAACCTTAATCTAGATGACAGGCACAAAATTAATCTGCCTACTAAAATGGACTGTAGAGGGAGGGAACAGGATGGTTAATGCTGTTTTTGAATCTGTTCACTGCTGATAAGACAACATGTCTGATAATTTTTCTATTTGAAAATTTGCTATACAAAAACAACTGGGACACATTAAAATAGACAAGTCCCCAGCTTGCTAGCAAATGAATCAATCTTACATATCTTTGAACTACCACTTTTGCCACAGTCCCCCAAACACAGAGGATGCCAAAAAACTGTATACACATTTTGAGCAATGTTACCTATGTATTACTTTTTAAAGATGAATTGAAGGTATTGTTACTGGCCAAATGTATCTAGATATGCCACACACATGCAAGGTATAGATAAATAAAATAGTTAAAATAGTGTGACAAAATATGTATTTTTCAAATTCAGAAATGACTGGTACAGGCAAGTCCTACAAGGCCCTGGAGAATTTTTATCTTATCTTTGGGAGAGGCTTTGAAAAACAAGAGAAGGGAGTACCTGCTGAGTAGGATATAGGAATATTCCAAGAGACAGAAAACAGCTTTGACAAGAATTGATTTTGGAAATCAATTGGGAATGCCTGATTTTACTTCTAACATGATCTCTTAAAATGTGTATACATAATTTTGGCACTCTAGTATATATGAATATGTTTAATTTTGTTTATATTCAGTATTCTAATGTATATTACATAATTCTCCAAAAAACAAAGGTAAAACAATGCACTTCATGAAATAAAATTAAAAAACTACTTTGAAAATCTGCTCAAAATAAACTCTAACACTTGAAGTATGAAATCATTACAGTTTTTATTTAAGTTTATGGTCCCTTAAGACCATATACCTCAGGAATGATCAATACCAGTAATATAATTTGTACACTCTTCTTTGTACACAAACAATGCTTACTCCAACAGGTTAACTGGCAGTTTCTTTTGGACTTAAGTTCCCTGAGAAAACCTGAGCAATCCAGTTCATTTAAGTATGCATGCACGGGGCTGAAAGGTACAGGCAGGCCAGTCAGACACTTTCCAGTAGATGCTACTTTCTGTCCCTTCCCTCTGAACCTAATCTACAAATTCACATATCAAAATCAATACTGGCATTTTCTCCCAGGGTTTCATAAGGATCATTAGCACTCATCTGCTGGGAAGCTTGGTGTGACACAGACAAGTAGTCCCAGCACCTGAATCAAGGGACCTGCCAATCTGTCCTAGCCAGATCTTACCAATCACCCCCCCCTTAGCATGTTTCACCTTGTTAGTGTTTTAAAAACCTTCATGGGGTCTTCATTTGCCTTTGGAATAAGACCCCGTGTAGACTGCCCTGTGATCTGGCTACAACACATCTATGCTTCCCTCACTACACTCCAGCCCACCCCACAGTGATTCATACAGCCCTTGAAGATCTACAATTACCTCATCACTTGAAAACTTTTTTTTTTTTTTTCCCTGTAAAAGCTGTTTTCTCTCTCTTGGAATAGTCCTGTATCCTACTCTCCAACTACCCCCTCTTTCTTGTTTTTCAAAGTACAGTTTTTAATCCCAAGCCTGTCCCAAAGATATGACAAAAAATCTCCAGGACCCTTTAGGACTTGCTTGTACCAGTCATTTCTGAATTTGAAAAATATATATTTTGTCACACTGTTTTAACTATTTTATTTATCTATATCTTTTTTTTTTTATTGAATGGTAACTATGTACATTAATGCACTTCTGGGATACAGTGTGGGGGTTTCACATGCAATCTGAAATACTTCCATCAAACTGGTCAACACAGCCTTCATGTCATTTTCTCAGTTACTGTTTTAAAACGTTCACATTCTACTCTTAGAAAGATTCACTTGTACCCCTATAAGATAAACCTCAGAAGTGATCCCTCCAAAACCCCTCCCTCCACCCATTCTTCCCTCCCTTTTCCCTCCCACCTCCCCATATTCTTACGCTATTTGGTTATAGCTTTCATATAAAAGGTATAAATTAGTTTCATAATAGGGGTGTGTACACTGGATACTTTTTCCTCCATTCTTGTGTATTTATCTATATCTTATTGTCTCAATAAACTCCACAAGGCAAGGGCAAGTGGCTTTTAGTATTTTGCATCTCAACACGTGGCCCCTGATATTATTGAATAACTGGTAAGTGTGCAGCAAGCACTTAGTGGATAGAGAAAAAACAATGCTGGGAAGGAAAGTTCTGCACAAGTGAGAAGTATTTTCTGTGATGTTCATCTGTCATCAGTTTATCAAGATGAGTCCAGTGGTCTAGTAATCAGAACTGAGAAAGTCCGTAATAAAGGAAGAAAACATATCCATGCTTTGAAAACAGAAGAAAAAAATAGTTCTAAATTTACCTGCAACCCTGGGGTCAACAGCACAGCAGTCATGTCATTTTCTTTTGGGTTTCCAGAATGGAGAAGGTCTGAATCCTCGGAGAGTGATCCTAGAGACAGAGCCAGGAGCCAAGATGATTACTCTGTCTTTGCAGTAAACTCACAGAAACAGCCACCCACCAGCTACTTGTTCTCTAAGAGGAGCCAACACAGGGAACCAAAGGACAATCCCACAATATCCTTTTATCAAGACAGCACTGATGATTGCTGCCCAGCTTCCTCTTGTCTTCCTCTCCCCTTGAACTGCAGCAGAAATCTACTTGAGACTCTGGACACACAAATTAAAAACATATTTCTACCTCTCATCCGCTGAATAGTCAAAATAATACTCAAAAAAAGTCTATCTGTCGATCTATACCTCACTCAAGGATTCATCTCTGCCTTATTCCAGGCTTACAGGATGAAGGAAGACTAATTAACTTATTATCTTTTGTTTAAAGTTATATTTATGTGTATAATAAACTATAATTATTTGTTGAATACTGGCTTTTCAAACACAATACTGAGGGGCCCAGAAAAGCGATGGGTCTTGTGGGAAAACCACCAAAACAACAACAAAGAAAAACCAAAAGAATCTGGATTGTAAACAAATCCTGAGACCTGGCTTTTTCTATCTGCCAAATGGGTCAAATGGTCTTCCTACTACTTCACGGGGTTCGTCAAGGACAAAAGGAAGTCGTTATAGAAAGCCAAATTGTCTTCTGAGGATAAGGCAGGCAACCGTTATCCTACCAACCAGGAGGGCAGTGGAGGTAGGCGGCTCTCCCTCAAAACCTCAACGTGAGATTACCTAGTGGAAAGGGACTCTCCCACATAGAGGACGTGATGCTTCTCCTTCCTGAGCCTGCCCCAGCCAGAGGGCAGCCTTTCTCCTTTTCCTTTCTCTCCAGCGGGTACCGCGGAGACTTCACTCCCAAATTCTCACCTCTGCCCTTAGGCTCCATGGCTACTCCCTTCTCCCGCCCGTGCGGGAGACGACCGCGGGGGAAGGGCCTTCGGGGTCCGCCAATCGGGTCCACTCAGGGGCCCGGCAACGCCCGCCAGAACCCCGCCGGACGGCCCGAAGCCCCTTCACACTCACTCTAGGGCCCTCCCGTTGTTCTCCTTCCAAGCTCTCAGACTAAGAAGGGCATACGATAAGCCCTCTGCCACCCCAGCCCCTCTCTCACACCCCGGACACAGAGGAAATGCTAGCCCGGCAACAAAAAAGAATCGGAGAGCCGGGCGGTCCGAACCTCTCCGGCCAACTGTGAACCTGAACTACAGCTCCCAGAATACCCCGCAGGGCGTGGCTCGCGCCTCCGCACGCCGCTTCCCAGAGGGCCCCGCGGCGCGCCGCTGTTCACACGCGGCACCCCGCCTGCTGCAGGTGTCTAACCTTCTTTAGGTGCAGACGCTGGGTGCCGGTTGGGCCAAATCTTGCCTCACGGGGGACTTTTGCATCCCAGCAATTGTAACCGCAGAGGGCGGTGCCCCTGACCCGCGCAGGGTGCGGAGCTCCCTCGGAGAGGATGCGCTGGCATCCTTCCACCTTTATCATTTCCTCTCTGCTGCGCCTCTTGGTGGTCGGCACAGAGATTATCTCGGTTTACCTCAAGGAATCAGGGATCTTTGTTCCAGATTTCATTTCTCTCGGAATAAAGAAAAGTGGAATTTAAATCCCAGAAATCACCTCAGTAGAAATAGCCAGGTCCCTAAAAAGAACTGGTCCTGCTGATCCAAGGTGACTGGAACCTGAAAGTTTTTCAGAATCCCCATGAGCTCTAGGAGTTGGTAAATATTCAGACTACTGCGTATTTTCACTTATCTTCCCACAGTAAATTGCAAGCGTCTATCCAGTTCAAATTCCCAAGAGAAGATCTAGTTAGCTTAACTGTGCCCCTGTTTAGATAACAACACACAGAGATTGTCCTTTCTCTGATAGAATCCCTGACTTTTAGCTAGGTCTAAGGCAGTGGTTCTCAACCTGTGGGTCGCGCGACCTCTTTGTAACAATGAAAATACATCACCGTCTTAGGAAGGTTGAGAACCACTGGTCTAAGCCTTCCCAGAGTAAAGATTCCATTTCTCATCATGCCTGCCTTTTGCATATATACCCTCCCGCATCCGCATCCCCATCCGCATCCCCATCCTCATTCCCGCTGGCTGGAACACAAGTCCTCAGGCACCAGGTCGAAACATCCTAGTAATGGTAAACCAACAAGAGAGAAAGAACAGGGCCCCCGACAATTTGTTGGAACAGAGCTTTAAAAAAAAATATATATGTGTGTGTGTATATGTATATGTATATGTATATATGTGTGTGTGTGTATGTATATACATGTGTATGTGTGTATATATATATATGTATGTGTGTATATATATAGGGTCTCACTACATTGCCCAAGTTGGTCTCAAACTCCTGGGCTCAAGTGATCCTCCCACTTCAGCCTCCCAAAGTGCTGGGATTGCAGGCATGAGCCATTATGTCCATCCAAGAATTCCTATTGTTAAGGATGAGGTGAAGGATGATTTCTAGTTAGGCAGCTAACAGCCTCTGCCATAGTAAGCATCACTCAGTGGTTGTTTCTTGCTGATTTGTTTTAGTTCTTTATAGATTATGGATACTAGCCCTTTATTGGATGTATAGCTTGCAAATATTTTATCCCATTTTATAGGTTGTTTATTTGGTCTATTGATTATTTCTTTAGCTGTGCAGAAACTTTTTAATTTAATCGAGTCCTATTTATTTTTGTTGTTGGTTAGACTTTGAACTTTTGGGTATTGATATTTTGCCTTTCAGCAGGCTACAAGTGAATATAAGATTAGAAAGGAAAGGTGGTGTGTCCAGGGTGTCTATGGCATGGCAGAGCCAGTCTAAGGAATCTTGGCCATCAGTGAGATTAAACAAAGTTAAAAAACAACAACTACTACCATGGAAACAAGAATAGTTGGTGACGGATTAGACTACCAGAGCCCAGAAGTCAGGTTATGGGACCAGAAGAGCCAAAGTTCAGAGTCCTAAGAAGTGAAATAAAGAACAAAACATGTGACCAAAATCAGAGCCCATGGAAGATATAAGAGGAGTGGATTTAAGATCTAACAGCACAACTATAGTGAAGGCATTTGCAGTCTTAAGTAGATACAAGCTTGATGGTTTTTTTTTTTTTATTAAAGTTTCTAGTTCTACAAAGTGTACTTGATTTGGAGCTCAAGTTCTTATGATTAGACAGATGTTCGTTCATTCAGAACATACGTGATAAGTGCCAGGTACTACACTGGGGACACAACAATGCACAGATAAATAGTTCCTGTCCTCACGGAGCAATCTAGCAATACATACACACATACCTATATACATAAAGTATAATAAAAATACATGATGCCTATTTTAGAATCCCCTTCAAACACCTATGAAGCATACTAATTGGAGAGAGCTTCTGACCAGTTTGGGGGTCCTCAAAGTGTTATCTCAAATTTGAGGTATCCCAGGGGAAGTCTATGGCATGGTCCATTGAGACTGTTTATTGAGACTGTAGTACCACATGGAGGCACAAGAATAAGCAGTAATTAAAAGGTGCTCACACATAAATCCTCATTATCTTGAACAAAAGCATCTTCAGTCTCTATGGGGATTGCCTATCTGGCTGAAGGACCTCCCTGATATTCTGAGGCCTGTTCAGCATAATGTCACTGATACTGAATGATACAGGACTTGCAACCGAAAACTTCCCCACACCCACTGCCTGTATTGGGTTCTTTCCAGGGTGCCCTCTGTGAGGTTGAATAAGCTGTTTTTAGGCTTTCCCACATTCCAAGCATTTATAAAGTTTGTCTCCACTATGAATTTTGTGGTGCTAATTAAGGGAAGTGCAGTCAAAGAAAACCTTCCCACTTTCATTATATTCAAAAGAAGTCTCTCTAGTACATGCTCTCCTGTGGCAAATGAGGGGTGAACAATGGAACAGAACTTTGCCATACCCCTTGCATTCCTAGAGCTGCTCTCCAGAGTTAGTGAGCTAATGGTGAGCAAAAATAACTTTTTGGTTAAAGGATTTCCCACATTCTGTACATTCATAAGGACTTTCTCCAGTATGAATTCTCTGATGTTGTGTAAACAATGAGGGGACAAAATGGCCTTGCCATATTCACTACACTGAAAGGGCTTCTCTCCAGTATGGGTTCACTGATGGTCAGCAAAGGTTAATTGGTCATAGAAACTGCAATTGGTCACTGCATTCAAAAGGGCTCTCACCAGTGCAGGACATCAGGTATTTCTGAAGACTACTCTTATAGCTGAAGGCTTTCCTACATTCTTGACAGTTATAAGGCTTCTCTCCTGTGTGAGTCCTCTGAGGGCAGCTAATGGATATGTGGTTATATCAGGTCTTCCCACTCAAAGTTTCTCCCCTTACTATCAGTTTTCTTGGCAGGAATGGATCCTTGATTTGAGTATTTCTCCTTAGGGGAAGATTTCTTCAGAGTTCCCCCTGAAGGATTCTCCTTCTTTCTACCCTCAGGTTTTTCAGATCCAAGTGCAGGATCCAGACGACCATCTTTTCTGAGTTTTTCCACTCATGTCTTTTGTGACTTTACTTTTTTAGAAACATCCTGCCTTTGAATTGAGCCTTGGCTTTGTCTTGCAGCCTTCTGGTTTAAAACAAATAGAAAATAGGGCAGCTCCTGTGGCTCAAGTTAGTGGGGTGCTGGCCCTATATACCAAGGGTGGTGGGTTCAAACCCGGCCCCAGCCGAACTGCAACAACAACAACAACAAAAATAGCTGGGTGTTGTGGTGGGCTCCCGTAGTCCCAGCTACTTGGGAGGCTGAGGCAAGAGAATCGCTTAAGCCCAGGAGTTGGAAGTTGCTGTGAGCTGTGACACCACAGTACTCTACCAAGGGTGACAAAGTGAGATTCTGTCTCTAAAAAAAAAAAAAAAATAGAAAATAAATATCACTGGCTAAAAAAGAAAACATTGTATATGTTAAAGAAAAAAATGAGTACACACTATTATCTCATTTATTGATAATTCCTTAAAAGAAAAATAACTGGAAAAGCATGAAAAGTGGCAGAGGAAAAGACAAGGATAGAAATTAGAAGTGGAAGGTGGGGATTTAGCCCACTAAGTAAGTTCCAGTTATTCATGAATTAGATATTTATCATGTAATGTGGCCCTTAAGAGCTAGGCACCATAAGCTACTGGGATGCTAATGAACAAGATAGCCACAGTCCCTGCCCCTGTGATGTTTATAGTCTATTAGACAGACAACAAAGAATAAACAGACGAGAAAGTGAAGAGGACAGTGAAGGAAATAATGAGTGGGAGCTTCCTTAGAGGGACCTATAAAAGTGGTCATCTAGAAGTGACATTTAAGCAGGAATCTGAAAGAAAGAAGTTAACCCTATGAATATTCAAAAGAAGGGCACACTTAAGAGATACATGCAGAAAAATAGGAAATACTAATAGAAGCATGGGAATGACTTGGGCAGTTTGTTGTTTCAAGGAGTTTAAGCAGCAGGGAATAGGTAGGCAGACAGGCTAATACCTCAGAAAGTGAATTGTCAATGACTACTGAATGGATCAAGAAAGAAGAGGACGGAGGTAACAGTAAAGGGTAAGTAGGAAAGATGAGAGTGTTACGAGAATTGAAATAAAGATAGGTTTCAACTGTCTCCCCTCCCACCCTCATATTCCCTCTTTCTTGAACATTTTTTTCTCTTTTGTGACACTGTTCTCACCTACTATTTCTCTTACCTTTCTATTTCCTCCTCATTCTCCTCTGATGCCATTTAAATCATGATAGTCCTCAAGGACTTGTCCTAGACCCTTTTCTCTTTCTATAGTATCCCTTCTTCCTGAGCAATTTCTCTCCACTCACGTGGTTTCAGATATCATCTACATAGCTGAGGTCCCTCTTTTCAACTTCAATCTCGCCACTCTCCATTTGTACATATCCTTGGTCATCTCACAAGCATCTCGAGCTCAATATATCCAAATGAATTCACTTTTTACCCTCACATGGGGCACCTTGGGTGCATACATGTATCCTCGACTCTAATTTTACCCCTTAAATGCAGCAAACAACTTCACATATGTATACATAGGTGTAACTAAATAACGCCTCACCTCAACTACACCCCATGATTCTACAGTGGGGATGGCTGCAGAAACTCCCGTTGTTCCTGCAGCAACATTTGACTAATGGACATGGGAGCTGTTAGGTAACTGCTGTCCACCAGCACACCTAGAGCAGACAATTCTCAGCCTCTTTCTTTGTGATTCCTCAGGTCCCAACGAGATTGAGGCTCAGTTGCCCACAGCAGTGACCAACTTGATGATATTACATACTGGGTTTTTCTTTTTTTTTTTTTT
>NW_003852543.1:3034502-3053808 GCF_000181295.1 Otolemur garnettii | reverse complement strand
GATTCAAACCCGCCACCTTAGGTGTATGTGGCTGGCGCCTTAGCCACTTGAGCCACAGGTGCCGAGCCACATATTGGGTTTTTCTCCTTTCCCTTTGACAAATATTTACTTCTTATCGTTAATATAATTATCAACATGAGTATTTTAATCACCTAAATCTTTATCAGATTATAATACAAAACAAATATCTGAGGGGCAGGACGGTAAAAATCAAACTACTTGTGTGTTAAGTGTAGTCAAATTTATACTGCAATTCAAGAGTCAATGTCATGTATATAGAAAAGAAAGTTGGCTAGACCAACACATATCAATCAAGAGGTGATTTATGAGTATCTTTCAATATATAAGCAAGGTGATGGTCAGAATTACAGTTGCATTACTTTTCTGTAATAACTATGATGGTTAACCTCCAGGATCTGGCTTGTTGACCAGCCAAACCAGGGAATCAGAAATGGCAGGAAAAAACAGCCCCTTGCCCCCCCCCCCAACTTCATCATCAAAATTTAAGGCCTCCGCTACTGTATGCCATTTGGTAGATATTAATTAAAAGGTAAAATGGCCCTTTCCTCTGAGTTTTTAGCAGATGAGACAGTATTCCACAGTTTAAAAAATGCTCTGCAGATCACATTTAAAAAGGGAACAAATGGAAAACTATCAAATTTACCTCCCCACTCTGTTTCAATTATCACTGTATTCAAAAGTCCATAATTATCTTTTATAAGGATAACATTAAAAAAAGGTTCATTAGAATTCTGAATTTGTTCCAATCTCATCTTGCTGACATTGGCAGAATGTTTTAGGGAAATACTTGACCCTTGACTTATTTTTAACAAGGCAGTAAATTAAAGATTCAGAACTCTCAGAGACACCCATCAGCCAACTGTTTGTCAATAGTTCTTTTTATTTTCTACTTGACATTATTAACAAAATCAGATGTTATCCACACCCATAGATTCTGTGATGTTTTTCCTCGAGTTGCTTCAAAAGTCCACACATAAAAGCCTTCCTTGCTGCTTATCTGCTCTAAAGTGGACCAAGGATAACAGTGTTAGTAGGTAACAGTATTAGTAGGTCGGAGAAGTCTGCCTAGCAATTCAGCTTCTACAATTAGACTTTTAACTTCTGGGGGGAAATTTGCTTGATCTGCTGGGATTCACATAAGGTAATCTAATTTTAGACAGCCTTCAGAGCCAAGAACCAACTCCTTTTCTGGACTTCACCTTAAGCAAACAGAAAAAGAATGTGGATGCCTATAGTCATGGTCACCTAGTGCTTGTCCTTTAAATAAAATAAAAATATAGGCCAGGGCCCAGGGAATAAGAGTCTGGGAGTCAGGATGTAAATTTTAGCAGTAGGGGTTATATTCAGGCAGACCTTAAATATTCAGAGATGTTCTCATTAAATAGGGAGCTGTTTTAGTGCTTGAAGAAGGCTTTAATGAACAGGAAGAGGTTACATGGAAAGAATAGCCTAATAGTAATATGCAAAATGTTTTTAAACAGTAAAATGTTTTAAACAGTAAATAGCAATATGCTGTTTCAGAGGCGTTTGCGTTAACCAAATAGCAAGGTGCTTCTTTGCTTGCTAGCCTGTAGGTGCTGGGTTCCAGCTTACTGGTTGTGGAGAGAAGGGATATGATCCTAGACCTTAAAAATATCCCACAAATTCTTCAAGCTATCTCTTCCTCCTTCATGGTGACTTTGGACACGAAATGTTATGGATGATGAAGATGAAATAAGACAGACTCACATCACCTATCATGTGAGACATAAGTCTTTATTTGGGTGCGTATTTGTTACTCCACCATAGCTTGGCATATCCCTCTTCAATAACGAAAGGAGAAAAGAACTAGAATTAAGAAGTGACTACTGCAGTAATGGGAGATGAGGACGATAAAAGTACAAGCTGGGCTGCGAAGATTCACAGCAAGGATGTGAACCCAAGAGATGTTTTGAATGGAGAGAATGTGGTAAGTACAAAAGTCTCATTCAGATAAATATTAATTGAGCACTTATTATTTGTAAGGCACTGTGTAAGATACAAAACCCCATTAAGTCATACCTCCGAATGCTTACAATCTAGTTGAGGAGACAATGTACATACCTAAATTATAAAACCAACAAACCTTAGAGCATAATGGTAAAGAAAACAGACATTGAATATACACCTGTGTTCAAGACCTGGGGTTACCTTTTACCAACTTTGTCACCTTAGACAAGTGACTAAATTTCAGTGTGCTCATCTGTAAAATGTGGATAGTAAAAGTATATACTTTGTAAGGTTGGCATATGGATCAATGAATCTATGCCCTATAAAACTCTTAGCTAAGTGTTTACCCCATAATAAGCACACAGTAAGTGCCAGCTATTAGCAGTAGTGGTATTAAGAGATCTAAAAGTTGGGACACGAAGCAAGGTCAGTGCCCCAAAAGCTCCGAGAGAGAGGGACTAACAGCTATCAAAACTGTTCTAAAAAAACCAGTGCTGCTCTGATATAATTTTGGCTTTTCCTTCCTGTTGCAGCCTCCAGTTATTTAAAGTGCATTGACACCCGGGGCCTAGGTTCTCAGACTAGAAGTGTGTCTCGAGATATCCTCCTAACATCTATCCTATTGTCTGACCAATCCTTCCAAATTTTTGAATATTTAGAGTTATTTCCTAGTTTCTGTCCAGCCCTACCAGTTTCATAACACAGTAGGAACAGAGAGTTTATTAAACACTCTGGAGCATAGGCAGGACAGGAGAATCATAGCCAGCATGGACAGAATAACCAAATGATGGATTTAAGATAGAGGAGGCCTATCTAAAATTTTTATGGAGGTTTTTGTCTGATTGAAGCTTTAACCCAACTCAGTCTATTCCCTGTTTGGCATAACGCCGTTGATGTTGGATAATTGATGATTTTGAACTGAAAACCTTCTCACACACACTGCACTGAAAGGGCTTCTCTCCTGTATGAACTCTCTGATGCCGTGTGAGACGGCATCTCTGACTAAAGGCTTTCCCACATTCGCTGCATTCATATGGCTTCTCTCCAGTATGGATCTTCTGATGTTGTGTGAGGGATGAACGGTCAAAGAAAGCTTTGCCACACATAATACACCGGTAGCGAGGCTCCCCAGCATGAGCCTTCTGGTGTCTGTTCAGTGAGGAGACACCATAGAAGGCTTTCCCACACTCATTACATTCATAGGGCTTCCTGCCAGTATGGATTAGCTGATGGCGAGTCAGAATACTTTTCTGGCTAAAGGCTTTTCCACATTGATCGCACTCATAAGGGCTTTCTCCAGTGTGAATTCTCTGATGTCGTGTAAGGGAAGAGCGGTCAAAGAAGGCTTTTCCACACTCATTGCATTTAAAGGGCTTCTCTCCAGTATGAATTCGCTGATGCACAGTTAGGGATGAACGGTCATAGAAGGCCTTCCCACATGTGCTACATTCATAGGGGCTCTCTCCAGTGTGACACATCAGATGCCTGGTGAGACTGCTCTTGTGACTGAACGCTTTCCCACACTCATGACAGTCATAGGGCTTCTCTCCAGTGTGAGCCCTCTGATGGCGGATAAGGGAGGAATGGTCACAAAATGTCTTCCCACAGTCACTGCATTCCTGGTGCTTTTCTTTAGTGAGAATTTTCTTGGGTGAGGCTGACCCTTGCTGTAAGCTTTTCTCCTGGGAAAGAGATTTCTTGCAAGTTGCAACTGCAGGGTTTTCCTTCTCTGCTTCCAACCCCCACTCTGGTACATGATCTTCAAATTTGGGACACAGAAGACTTTGCCTTCCAAGTCCTTCCCTCAATGCTGCTTCTGAATTTTCTTCTTCTGAAACATCTTGAATTTCAGGCTTAGTCTCACAGTCTGGAAGAAACAGAAAACACAGATGTGTTTCCTTCCAAGGCTAGGAAAACAGGACAGCAAATAGAAGGGATACTATGATGAATCCGATACTAATATATGGTCACTGAGGTCACTGATTGCTTCTACTAGTAGTCTTAACTAGGGAGAGACTGACACCTGGGAAGGAAGAAGGCGGCAGGGAATAGAATTGATGGCGGACATCTCGGAAAATAGGAGAATGTCCATTGGGAGCATGGGTAGGACAACTAAGGGAGCAGGCTGAATGGAGAGGATGGTAATCAGTAGGGATACCAAAGTGTGAAAGGACAACATGAAAGATCTGAGGAAATAAACATTTAGTGGATATAGATGAATAATACGTTAAGGTATAGAGAAAAAAACTGAATACTAGTAGGTGATACAAAATAAATAATAAAGAAGTAGACCTGAATTTGAGAAAAAGATGATATCCAATATTGCCCCACACACAGCCAAAAAAAAAAAAACAAAACAAAACCAAAAACAAAAAAACAACAATAACAAAACTCTTCCCCCTCTTGTTCATACTCAGTTACCTAGAAAGATACTTTCTCTCTCCTCTGATCCATGAAGATCTACTATCCATGGCTCCTCCTCTCTCTTCAACTGAAAAATCACATCAGGTCGAGGAACTGGAAGTCCTGCTCAGGAAAATAAACAAGCCAGGTGGCTGTATGTGATGAAAATACATCACTATTCCAAAGCTTAATCTTGGCCTCTGAAGTCTTTCAGAGGGAAAATCCAAAAGGCAGAACGCACAGGCCAAGAATGTAGAGTATGAGGCAGAGGAACCTCTGGATGGAGGCCAGGACTGAGGATCTAAAAATGAACAAGTGGCACTTGCTCAGAATACTGACAAAATCTATTTGAATCAATGTGTTTATTCTTCCCCATGGAGTAAGTGGGAGGCTCTGGTAGGATGAGGGTCCTTGACTTAGGGGAGTAAGAATGAAAAAAGATCATTTCAACTAAAAAAGTATAAAAAGGTGCCCATTTTTGCTTGTTTGTTTATTTTTACCATTATGTTTTTATTAAGAAAAGTCAGTTGTGTTTATTGTAGGAAAATGAAAGGTGTGTACAAATAAAAAGAAAAGTAACCTTTCATTCTTACTTTTTATTTTTTTCTCTATTCATTTTGATACCAAAAGATACCTATACATACAGTCTGTTAAAAACTGAATAATAAATTAATGCTAACTTGTAAAATTGATTTTTAACATAAGTTAAAAATATTATTTCAACTAACAAATCTACCTCATCGTTTTAATAACTACATGATATTCATTATATGGAATAACATTATTTAATGAATCTTCTGCTGACAGACATTTTAGACCATTTTTAATATTTTGCTATTAACAAACAATGGTATGGTGAACATTTGAGTACACTATGGATTGCTAATTCCTAGAAACAAACAATCCAGTTTTGGTTATATGTGTACAAGAAACAGATTCCCTCCTGGAAGTAGACGTGAGTTCTAAACTTTCCTTGTATCGAGGTCCCAGCTTGGGAAAGAGAAGCACATTCTTATTGGGGCTAAAGATCATCTCTTGGGTTGTATGCTGATTCTCTGCTGAAAAAAAAAATGGCCACACCCATCGCCTGCTTGTGGCTTCCTGTCTCTGACCTTAAGGATTCCATTTTCCTCAATATTTCACCTGCCAAAGCCAATGACAAAGGCTCAGCAGTCTCCGTAATGCCTCCCAGACATTCTCTTCTGTGTGGGAAACTATTTGGCATGATTAGGTTAATCTGGAGCATTAACATTTGCTTTTTTGACCAGTCTTGTATGAAATCTGCAGTGACTCAATTTACTGCCACCTGCTGTTATTTTAAGCCAGCTGTGGACTCTCAGCCTTCGATTCTTGGAGCTCTGAGAAGTTCTCATTAGCTACCGGAAACCAACTTTACTTCGCATTAATATCTGCCAATCAGCAGTAACTCCTAACTTTCTTTTTGTTACACAAGTCTCTATAATTACAAAATGTCTCTGTGAACATCTAAGAGTGTACATAAGACAAATATTCAAAATCAAGTACATCTCTTGTGACCTAATCAGAGGCACAACCCTCTATTCCTACCCCACATCTCTTGCTTTTTAAAAGGGAACACCTTTTCCACCCACCCCACCCCCAGCTTTCCCCATCAACACGATGGCCCCTTTCCCAGCACTGAATCCTCCGGATGGAGATGAGTAAATTACCTGACTGATGAGCTAGGAGAACTGGGCATAGGGAGCTGAGCCTCTTCTGCTCACTCCAGGCTCCCTGCCTAAGGTACACATTCTGCTCTGTCCCTCAGCCTTCCCAGGCTTCCCTTCTGTTCTGCAGGGGCAGGCTGCCCAGCACTGCTTAGGGCTGTGGGAGCATCTCTGTCCAATGCTGGGGTTCATTATGAAGAAGCTGACTGTTGTAGAAGCCCTACACTGTGTCTTTCAACTTTTTCACCTTGTTTCTCAGGTGGCTCAGAACCCAGGCGGGGGCAGAAGAGGTATCAATTTCTCAGCCCCCACATTAGCACAGTACAGATTGAAACTCTCCTTACCCAGTGAGATGATACTTTTATAGTTCTCCAGCATCACCTCCTTGTAGAGGTCCCTCTGAACAGGGACCAAATGCTGCCACTCTTCATCTGTGAAAACCACAGCCACATCTTCGAATGTCACTGATTCCTGAAAACATAATCACATTGGTTCAGACAGAAAGGTTATAAAGATGATAACCCTTGAGGACATGGAGAGGTAAAAGGGAAATAGTCCTGATCAAGTAGGACTTTGAAGAATTTGGGAAAAGTGGCACAATCACCCAAGAGACCTAGTTCTTGGTCATAAGCCTATACCATTCACAGGTGAGCCTCTGATTATCAGGGCTCTTTTTCATATTTACAGAAAAGTTGTAAGAAGAGAAAAAAAATTCTCATGTACCCTTCACCTAGCCTCCCCAAATGCTAATATTCTGCACATTTGCTTTATCTTTCTGTCTCTCTTTATTGCATACGTTCTCCTGTCTTTTGCCTAAGCCTCTTGCAAACATCATGTGTTTTTATTCCTAAGTATTTCAGTATATATTTTATTTTAAAAAGATATAATCTTGTTATAATCATAGTATAATAACAAACAGCAGAAAATAGCATTGATATTATACTAGGTGTCCCAAAAGTTGCCATACATAGAAAACCATATCCTGGAACATGTTCGCTGTGAGTGGGAGAGACTTCCTGTGTTTGTAGAAAGAGGTAGTCAACATGTAAAGAATATTTTGTAAATAAAGGTTCATTTAGCTACAATTTCCTATTTGCCCTATGTATAGTGACCTTTGGGACACCATGTATTGTTTAATCTACAACCTTATTTAAATTTTGCCAATTGTTTTTTTTTTTAACAAATCTTTTTTTTGTTGTTGTTGCAGTTTGGCTGGTGCCAGGTTTAAACCCACCACCCTCGGTATATGGGGCTGGCATCCTACCCACTGAGCCACAGGTGCCGCCCCACTTTTTTTTTACAAATATTAAAATAATGGTGTTGACTAGATTATCTTTAGGATCCTTTTGCTCTGTGATTCTCTAAGATTGCATCTTTACTCCTAATTCTAAAACCTCAGACAGCACACCCAGAGCTCAGTGGTTAGGGTGCTGGCCACATGCACCGGGCTAGTGGGTTCAAATCTGGCCCAGGCCTGCTAAACAAAACAAACAAACAAAAGAATAGCTGGGTGTTGTAGTGGGCATCTGTAGTCCCAGCTACTTGGGAGGCTGAGACAAGAGACTCGTTTAAGCCCAAGAGCTTGAGGTTGCTGTGAGCTATGATGCCATAGCACTCTACAGAGGGTGACAAAGTGAGACTCTGTCTCAATAAAAAATAAATAAATAAATAAATAAATAAATAAAACAAACCTCAGATGAGTTTCCAGGGTATCTGCAGATGTTCTAGGCCAGAGCATATAAAATTGAAGACTCTGCTCTTAGGCAGGAATGGGGCAAGCCATGTGTTTCTACTCACATACAACTCTTTAGGACTTACAACCTCACTGAGGTGCTCTACTGTGTGTTATCACATTCCCTGCCTGATCCAACACTCCTAGGAACACTGGGGCCTACTTTCAGTCCATATTGGATATACTAAAGGGCCAGTCAGGACCAAAACCAGCCCACAATCCCCCAAACCATACCATCAGCTTTAAGGCGAAATCACTCAGCGAAAAGGCTCCAGGGGTCATGTGCCTGGTGACAGGCTGGTGGGCACATGCTTATGGCAAGCAAAGGTGATGAAGGACACTTCGATTCAAATGGGCAAGATGTGATCCCTACAGAGTTGCTCATCTGCCTGGTTGGGTCTGATCAAAGCAGTTTCAGGATAGAAAAAGAGAACTGGTTACATTCTGGGGTATTTCAGAAAGACAAAAGCCCACCTTACCTGACATCTAGCTGTCAGAGACACAGCAGCCATTCCCTCCAGTGTGCTCTCTTTATAGAAAAGGGTAGTGTCCTAATGAGGCAGAGGAATGGGATGAGAAAGAGGGTATGAGCAAGACCAGTCCTGTTTTATTGTTTTCTGTCCCAAGAACTCTTCACATACCAGTGAGAAATGTCCCCTCAGTCCCAATACCCTACAAAAAGGAGGCCAAAGTAAAGCAAGTCCAAGAGCAACCCGAGCTCTTCCTAGAATTAGAGCCAATGGCCATGGATATTGTGAGTTAGAAGACAACACAGTGCTGTTTTACTATGATCCTATAGGCAGAGTTGTGTTTCTGGGAGTCAGAACATATTAAGGTCGTATGGTACTTACAAATTGACATTCAATAGTGCCCTGAAAGATTACTAGATAGAAACCATAAGCAATCTTGTAGAAGACTATATAGACAAGACATGTCAAGGAAAATCTGCAGCCTCTTCAAAGGAAAAGTACCCCATTCACAGCCTCTGCTAAATGACCATCCCTTGAGTGGCCCATTTTGTACCACATGACTGTCTCCCTCCTAGAGCCACACTGATTAGGCCATAGGTGGGCAATGCACAGGTGACTGGTATACTGAGATGTAATCTGGCTTAAAAAGATGACATCATTCCTCAGGTACATGAACTAAGAAATATCAGGACAAGTGAGTGATGAGCTGAAGGGATATTGGAATGAAGTAGCCACAGGATCAGGAGAACCAAAGTTATTAGGAAGGGGAACCTAGAGACAAATGGGAGGTAAGAGGTAGAAAAAAGGTCTTCATAGACAGTGGGACAAGAAGCAGGCAGAGGGATGAACAGCTCTGTCATATTAGCAATGAAGTTCTACAAAGACCTAAGAATTCCTGGCCCTAAAGTCCCTCACCTCACCTAGTACTACACCTAGTTTTGGAATCTGTGGGCTCCAATTTCCATGCAGACAAGCCTTAGTTATTCTTGGATTTCCAGAAGACTCTAATCATCTTGGGTTGTTTATGACTCTTTATCATTACTTGGGTTGTTTGTGAATCTTTATCATTACTTGAGTTAGTTGATTAATATCTCCGTTTCTCACAATCAAAAGTCTGATAAAACAACAGTGTGAAACCCAGCATTTCTGGGATTCGGGTGGGGGGTGGGTAGGGAGAGATTGTGTCCTGGGGAGGAGGAGGTATGTTTGTGGCTCACGAACCATTCTTCTGTAGTCAATGCAATATGGTCACTGCTTTTTGTGATTCATTCATTTTCTCTTCAACCAGCATTTATTCAGCATCAACTATTTATACTAAACACAAAAACTAAGATGCTGTCCTTGTCCTCCACAAGCTTTGACCTAGCATACACAAACAAGTAAACAAAATAGCGTCCACTCCAAGATGGGTGAGTGCCATAAAGAGAGAAGCCCTGCAGCCTATGAGAGCACCTCAGAGACTCACCTACCCAGACAGGAGTGAGGGACACCGCAGCTTTCTTGACAGAAGTGGGATCTAAGGTAAGTTTTGATTCGGGGGATGGAAGTGCACAACCTCAAGTATTTCAAAAAGAAGAAAGCAAGTCTTTCCATGGAAAGGATTAACGACCAAAATTGTTATGGAAGTAATTTTTGGTGAAGTTTAGGCCGTGAATGGTGCCATGGGGAAAGATGAGGCTGGAAAAGTAGGCAGAAACCATTTTCCTCAAGGAGAGCTTCATCTACCCCTTTTTCCATAGGGATGTGGATCGCTGAAGGGGATGTGTCATCAGATTTGTGTTTCAGAAAGATCCCTGCAACTTGTAGTGAGGGCGTTGAAACATACATACCCTTTGAGCAATTTTCTTCTAGGAGGAAGAAAATTTATCTTAGGAAAATAAGAATATGTACAAAGTTTTTTATTAGTCATCACCTACACTAACCTTATTGAGGGTTATATGCAGATACCTTCCTAAATGCTTTGCATATATCATCTCATTTAATCTTTATAATAACTCATCAAGAATTTGAAATATCCTAAATCTCTAAAATAGGAGATTTGGTCAAATAATTTTATAATTCAGCCCCTACACACATGAAATATTATTAAACATCATCTTAGTAACAATCAGAATTTATTGAGTATCTGCTATTTGTCAGGCACTGAGCTAAATGCTTTTTGTAAGGATAAATTCCATCCTCATAAACCAATAAGGGAGGTACTACATTACAGATCAGGAAGTTTAGGCTTTTTAAGAGGCTGAAGTAGAATTTGAACCCACGTCTCCCTGGCAGCTTTCAACTGTATGTTATAATGATTTATTTTCATGGAAAGATAGCTACATAGATGGCAGACCAAAAGACTAGAATAAAAAATCTCAAACCATATCCAAGAATTTAGGGAAGCATGATATATGACTGAGGTAGCATCACAAAACACTGGGGAGAAGACCAGTAATGATAGCATCAATTGGATAATGTGTAAGTTATGATGGTATATGTATGTATGTGAATATATATGCATATATAATACATTGATGAAGATGAACTGGAGCTACATGTCATAATTACTGAGCAAAACTAAGAAAGTTATAGAATTATTGTATAATATTTACATAAAATTAAAAAATAGGGAAATAATGCCTGAAAAAATCTATATAGGACAATAAGCACTAAATTGTATTTCTGGGAAGAGAGGGAAATAAGACTGAGGAGGAATTTCTATGAAATTTTAATTTTACTTGTAATGCTTTGTTTCTTAAAAAACAAAATAAAACTGAAGAGAAAAAGGTAAGGAAATTCACAAAATATTAAATGAAGAATTCAGTCCTGTAAAATTACATATTTGAACATGAACATACATATATAAAAAGGAAGAATATGTATTATTTTAATGGAATATATGGAATGGAATGTGATAGAATTTGAGTGGTGACGTTACAAGTGATTTTTAATTCTTACAATTCTTTATAGTTTAAGTTTTTTAAACAAGAGTTTATCTTTCTTTGGTAAATAGCAGGGGTGTCCAACCTGCAACCAGCAGGCCCCATGCTGATTTTGTGAGGATTTTTTGTTTATCTGTGGTGTCAAATATCATGAATAGTATGCAAGAACCTTTTTTTTTTTTTTGTCAGCTTTCATTAGTGTTTGTGTATTTAATGTGTAGCACAAGACAACTCTTATTCTTCCAATGTGTGGCAGAAGGAAAAAAAAAAAGGTTGGACAGCCCTGGTGTGCAGGAAGAATAACAGAATGGACAGAAGGGTGGTTGGTGTGCAGAAAAGCAATAGCAGAATCTGAGACTGCTATTCTACAAAGTTCTGCTTGCCAGGTTGGTCTCTGACTGGGTGTTTAGGAACTTCAATTTTGAGAGGGTTCCTCAGTTCCCTAAGGGATAAGGGTGGTAACAATTTTGTGTGAACAATGTGGTTTATACTGAACATCTGCCTTCCTCTTTGTGGTCTGGAATTTTGGTATGTGTTAAGCAGAGGGTGCCTACATGATCAGCCCTGAATAAAAAACTTGGACTCTGAGTGTTTAAGGAGCTTCCCTATGCAAAAACATCACATATGTTGCTGCATTTTTGTTGCTGGGGGAGGAGTGTGCTCTATGTAAGCCCTCATGGGAGTGAGAGAACACAAACCACACATAGATTTTTCCACACTATGCCTGTGTCTTTTCCCCCCATAATCTGATTATGTTTTCTTGCAAGTTCACCATCATAATCTTAGCCATGAGTACAACTACAGGCTGAGTCCTGAGTCCTTCTAGTGAACCCCTGACATGGCGGTAATCTTGGGCATCCCTGACACAAGCAGCCACACTATTCTGAGTAGCTATGGCAGGATGGGATTAGAGGAGGGTAAGAATGGAAGCGAACAGACCAGTCAGGAGACTGTTATTATTAATTAAGCAAGAAAAATGATGAACTGAGTGAAAATCATGGCAGCAGAAATGGAAAGAGGAACTACTGTCATGCTGTTAAGAACAATAGACAATAGGCTAACTGGAAGTGGAGGCTGAAAGTGATGGAAAAGCAAGAATGAGTCCCAGATCACCAATGTAGCAACAGTGTGGATAATTATAATTCATGGAGATGAGCAACAGAGAAGTAGGATTGAAGGGAACGCTAATAAAGACTGTTCAGGGCATTTAGAATTTGAGCTGACCCCACATCTTTGAATAAGGAAACTCAGGTGGGCCGGGTGAGGTGGCTCATGCTTGTAATCCTAATACTCTGGGAGGCTGAGGTGGGAGGACTGCTTTAGTTCAAGCATTCAAGACCAGCCTGGGCAATAGCACACCCTGTCTTTAGGCCAGGTATAGTGGCTCACACCTATATTCCTAGCACTCTGAGAGGTGGAGGCGGTGGATTGCTTGAAATGAAGACTTTGAGACCAACAACAGTGAGACCCCATCGCTACTAAAATCAGAAAAATTAGCCAGGTGTTGTGGCAGGCACCTGTAGTTCCAGCTACTTGGAGGCTGAAGCAGGAGGATCACTTGAACCCAGGAGTTTTGGGTTGCTGTAAGCTAAGCTGATGCCATGGCATTCTAGCCTGGGCAACAGAGTGAGACTCTATCTCAAAAAGAGAGAAAGAAAACTCAGGTGACACTGGCTCCCACTGGTTACGTAAATAATAAACAGTTATGGGTGGTGCCTGTGGCTCATAGGAGTAGGGTGCTGGCATCATATACCAGAGGTGACGAATTCAAACCTGGCCCTGGCCAAAAACTGCAAAATAAATAAATAAATAAAAAGAACAGTTATTATTGCTAAATGAAATAATTGAATTTTGAAAGACTGAGTTTCATACCTAAAATCAAAAAGTTAATATAAAATATACCCAAACAGGTTGTAATACAAAGAAGGAAAGAAGGCAATGTACACCTTTAGTTATAAATAATTATATGACTACTCATAAAACATAGATGTACCCTTGGGATATATACTTGGATTTGTTCATATAAGCATGGAAAAAGAAACCCAGGGAAAGGAGATAAGTTCCTTCCAGAAATAGGAGCTACATACCCCAAACAGAGAGGACTAGTTAGTATAGGGGCCACACGTAGCAGGCAGGTAGAAAGAAGAATGTATGCTCCTAACAATGAACTAGCCTCAGGTTCTAAAGAGGCAAAGTAACTGTGCAGACTAAATTTTCTCTCCCTTAGTGTATGAGCCCTCCAGCTGGACTTATTAGTTGTAGAATACTAATAAGGCACAAATAAGTTTTCAAAACTGTCAAAAGACCAGATCAATATATATTTACTGGTCCATTTAGCAGCTTTTAACTCTATTTTATAATGAGTCTATTAATATCTTTGGGTATGCTTTAGGATTTTCTATTCTGGTCTATTGGTCTATATATGTGGTTATATATGTGACTATCTTTTCATGAAAACAAATTATAGTATGGAGTTAAAAGCTGCAAGCAGACCTGAGTTATTTAATAATGTGTTAACACTAGTCAAGTAAATCTTTAAAAGAATATTACCTTGAGGGTGAACACCAGTTTGCCAAAACTAAAACCTATGTGAAAAGCAAAAATTTAAAAGAAAAAAAAATCTCATTGGAAAAATAAATGTAGAGAAACTATATATTAAAAAAATCTCAACCAGAGGAGAGATTGGGGGTTCACTCTTGCAGAGAGGAGGCAGAGAGTGATGCATACACAAAGAGAAACAAAGATATATCATCAGTTGATAACCAGAGCCTGCAATTTGTATTGGCTAAGACAATATTCTTTTCCTTTCTGGTTTGTTAAGAAGAAGTTGTCTTGAGCCACATTTTTTTTTTTTAATTGTTGGAGATTCATTGAGGGTACAAAGAACCAGGTTACACTGCTTGCATTTGTTAGGTAAAGTCCCACTTATAATTGTGTCCCGGCCCCCCCCCCCCAAGAGATGTGTCACACAGCATGAGCGCCCACGCCTCTCCCTCCTTCCCTCTCTCTGCTCCCTCATTCCTCCACCCCCCACCACGTACTAGCATCAGTTGTCCTCATTGAGTATATTGGATTCTTGCTTCCCCCTTCTTGTGACGTTTTATTAAGAAGGATGTGTTTCAACTCCGTCCATGATAATACATAAGATGTAAAGTCACCATCTTTTTTGTGAATAGTATTCCATAATATACATATACAGGTTGTTAATCCATTCCTGGATTGGTGGGCATGGGCCACATGTTTAACAAACACTAATGAAAGCTAATGACCAGAAAAAGTCCAGGCAATATCCAACACCACAGATAAACAAAGCCTCAAATGATCCACACACGCCTGTGGGTCACAGTTTGGACACTCCTAGTATAGTCATAAGGAGTGCAGGCTCAGTCTAGAGCCACAGTGTCTGGAATCTAAATCCAGCACTGCCTCTTTACTGTCGGAACTTAGGAAAATTTCTTAACTTCTCAGTCTGCCCATCTGTAAAACTGGAATAATGAATATCTTTTGCAGTTATCTTGATGTTTAAGTAAGATAATACATAATAAAGCATTTAGAATAATGTGCTAAATAAGCATTAGCTAAAAGTAATGTTACAATACTAGGGAGGCAGAAAAATGAAAACATGAATTACACTCTGTTGCTGCTGGTTTAGAGCAGGTTTAAGTGTAAGAGCAGTAATAACTTTGTAGCAAAGTATTTCCTTCTTTCTTTTTTTGAGACAGAGTGTCAAGCAGTCACCCTGGGTAGAGTGCTATGGCATCACAGCTCACAGCAACCTCAAACTCCTGGGCTTAAGCGGTTCTCTTGCCTCAGCCTCCCAAGCAGCTGGGATTACAAGCGCCCACCACAACGCCCGGCCATTTTTTGGTTGTAGTTGTCATTGTTGTTTAGCAGGCCCGAGCTGGATTCAAACCCGCCAGTTCCGGTGTATGTGGCTGGCGCCTTATCTGCTTAAGCTACAGACGCCAAGCCAGCAAAATATTTCTATATGTTTTCTCAAACATTTTTAGACAACTTGTCCATATTTTAGACATATTGGACAAGAGCTGTTTGGACAAATCAAACTACATCCGAAACTGGAATTGAAAGTGCTCAATGTTAAATGTTTAAAGTCAATTTTAAAGTTTATTAGATTTTGACTTTAATAAACGGAGCACTAAACAAATCACAAATAGTGGTGAACATAAAAGCTCCTAGCCATTAAACAACCAAAGCGCTCATCATCAGTAAGCGCCCTGCCATGTAGACGTCACCCCTCATTAGGCTTA
Organism: Otolemur garnettii; assembly: GCF_000181295.1. NCBI lineage: Eukaryota > Metazoa > Chordata > Mammalia > Primates > Galagidae > Otolemur > Otolemur garnettii. Next base: position 3,038,337 of record NW_003852543.1, on the reverse strand, counting down.
GATTCCATCAGCAATCACTTCAGTAAGCTTTCATTAACACTCAGGGCTTCCCAAATCCACCAAATTCACATGGAGTTATTGCCAGCAAAGAATCGCCTCCACTTCTGCTCTCCCTTTTCTTATTCCTGGATCTCAGAGTATCACTGGAGAAAACATTCTTTAAATTCCCATTCTATTCTTCAAATGAGCCCGTGCCCCTGTAAGGTTGTACCTTTCCCAACCACTAAACCGTCATAACTCAGGTTCAAAACAGCCTGCTGAGAACGACTACACAGAATAACTGGCTCCCTACCAGTAGTCCCTTCTTCTCTCTGGTGCTGAATGTGACCTCCAGAATAACTGTCCTAAAATAGTTTTATTCATGTTAGTCCCTGGGTCAGACTCATTCAATCCACCTTGCCTGCTGGGTCTTGCCCTCATACTCTGTGGCTGGCCCCAGAATACATTTTTTTAACCCTGTCTCCACTGTTCCTGCACTCCAGTAAAAATCATCACCGTTTCAAATCTGCCTAACGTTCTAGTACTTCTTTGGTGTCTTTTCCACATCAAATCCTACGTCATACGTGTTCCCCTCTCCCTGCAGTATTTGTGCAGAGACTTAGAGTAGGGAGCTAAAGGAGGCTAGGTGAAGCGCTATTTGGGAAAGAGGGAGGGGCTGGAGCGAGGGACATTCAGCGTTAGAGTCAAATTCCACCCACGTTCATTAAGTACTTGTTATGATAAGAAAGAACGGGAGGGGCGGAGGAAGACTCCAAATTTCCAAGCTGAAAGTAAAGGATCTGACGTAGTGGGTGCCCACAGCTCACGAAACAAACGCACTTATAGATGGGGGACAACTTTCCGTCTGCACCTATCAGAGCCGGGTCGTCGCCACACATACTCTTCGTGCAGGCTGGCTTCTCCCGCGTCACCCAATTTTGCTCCCACAGCACCTCCCCCAGGTTCTTAGTGTCCCCTTCTTTTAGCCGCTGTGCTTACTCCGCTCCTGAAAGGCACGCGCACACACCCCTCACCTCCAGCACTGAGTACTTCGGCACTGAGTACCCGGGAAGACAGTACCTCTCCAGGTCAGGAAAGAGATGCGCCTGCGTAGACGGCCCTAGCGTCCGCGCTCCCAATCAATGCTCTGCCTTCGCGCAGACTTCGTCTCCCGGAGGCCTCCGCGGCGGCGCGCTTTTATATGACGTCTGAAAACGATGCAAGCGCATGCTCCAGAGAGAGGGTCGGGAGGTGCTAGCCTGTTACCTTAGTTAGGAGAGGGCTTTTACCAGCATTCCTGGGAAACTTAGGATCACCTTGAAGTAGACCTACGTCTGGGGTTGCGCCCGAGGTTGCATCCCTCCAGTCCTGCGGTGGGAGAGCTGTCCGAAGGAAATACGGCTCTCTGCTCCTTGTGCCCAGTCCCTAGCCCTGGGCGGGAGAGGCTTGTTTCCGCGCCGCAGGTTCACTTTCAGGAACCTGATACTGAAATTTTGGCAGGAGAGGCGAAGAGTTTGGTTCTGAGGATGGACTGCAGCTTCAGGCATGGTCTGTGCTCATATGTGTGTCAAAAGAAGAGAAGAGCCCAGAACACATAGGTATTTTATCTGTGCAGTAGGTCCGACTCCCGACAGTCAGAGCAGACACCAGCCTTCCTGCCTTGGATCTCCTGGAGGGATCCAAGTTGGAGACATCACAGGGATTCTCAAGCCTGGCAGCATGCTGGAATTGCCTGGAGAGCTTTAAACTTGTAAACAAGGGTTTGAAAAGATCAGCTAGTGATTTTAATGTGCAGTTAAAGCTAAGAACCACTGAGCTAGAGCTCAGGGAAGACTGAAAATTACACAAAGAAAATGATAAAATCCTATTTCAGGAATAAGCCTACACTGTCGTTAATTTTTTTTCCTGCTATAAACAAGGAAGTTACAAATATGAATAAGACATAGTCACTGACCCAAACGAACTCGTGGTCCAATGGAAAAATGAGAATGTACAATTACTAAGATACAATGCAGTATATTCTATAATTATACCACGTTCAACATGATTTGAGTACAATGGAGAGGGCAATTAACTATGTCTGAGAAAGGTGAAAAAAGCTTCCTATAACTAATGCATTTGACTAATAACTTTCTTAAGAAGGAAGGAAAATGCAATCTAAGCAGAGAGAATAGCACATGCAAAGGTGTAGACTAGAGGATAAAAGTGAAAAGAATTAGTGGCAAGATGAATGGCCAGTGGGTAAGATTTAGGGACTAATAATGGTATCTTGAGGCCAGGTTATGGAAGACCATTACAGTAAGGGCTCTTGACCATTCTAGAAGATGAGATCTTGATTAAAGTCATTACATACAAGACAAATACTTCTTGGTGTTCTTTCTGTGTGGTAGTTTTTAATTATTCATTTGGTCTTATAATTTGGGGTCCTAAATGGGTTTCCTTCTAGATTCCCCACCCATTGGTAGGCCCTAGGCTTTTTTCTTTAGTGTTCTAGATAGTTGTCAGTGTGGAAGTTTGTGTTCTTCAGGATTTAGCAGTGTAAAAATAAGGTTCACTGCTTACTTCTCTGGATTCTAGCTCTCACATTATTATTTATTATTGTTATCTCACTTCATCTTAAAAAACTTTTGCAAATTTTTCTTTCATGCCTGCTTACCAGTGAGTTTATAAAGATGTTTGTAATCGTTTGACATTTTTAGTTTTTTTTTTTTTTTCAATAAGGAGGGTGGTTGACACTGTCTAATCTGCCATGCTGCTAGGAAGATTAAGAGAATTTTAGCTTATTTTCTCGAAGGAGTTAGGAAGAGCATATGGAAACTAAGCAGCCAAGAAATGACAGACATTCATCTTGTATAAAGAAAAATAGATGTCTCCTAAGCCAACCAACTTCTGGGCTCTGCCAAATTGCAGGATGTTATGGCTATCTGCAGCGATGTAACAAACCACTCCAAATGTAGTTGGTTAAAACAATTTTATTAGGCCTACAGATTTTGTGGATCAGGAACTTGGACAGGGCCCAGTGAAGATGGCTTCTTTCTGTTTCATGATTTCTGAGCCCTCAAAAGGATGGTCTGGCACTCGTGGCTGGCCTTAGCTGGGACTGTTGGCCAGAGTCCCAACATGTAGCCTCTCTTTGTGCTTGGACTTCCTCACAGAATGCTGACCTCAGGGCAATCAGGCCTTTTACAAAGCAGCCCAGGAGTCCAAGAGTGTTTCAGTGAACAAGACAGAAGCTGTATAGCCTTTTAGGAACTAGCTTTAAAAATTGGTAGTGTCACTTCTGCTGTACTCTATTGGTTAAATTAGTCAGAAACTTGTCCAGTTCCAAGGGGAGGGGCAATAGAGTCCTCATCTCATTCAGGATACTTAGGAGATTTGTTCCAGGATCCCTTGCAAATACCAAAATCCACGGTCAAGTCCCTGACATTGAATGGCCTAGTGTTTGCATATAATCTATGCACATATTCCCATATATTTAAATCATTTATAGATTATTTATAATACCTAAAACAATGTAAATGCTATGTAAATAGTTATTGTTTTTTATATTTTTTGTCCTTGTATTTTTTGTATTGTTTTTTAAACATTTTTGGTCCCCAGTTGGTTGTCCTTGGATGTAGAACCTGTGGATATGGAGAGCAAACTATATGTCAAAGAATTTGTGCCCATTAAAATAGAAAGATTGCCCCACAGGATTTCAGCCTTCCCTTTTAATTAGTATTTCTTTGTAAGAGAGGTGGAGTGTAGGGGCATGGAGTATAAAAGAAAAGAAAGATCATTTGTAATCAGAGGTTCTGCCAATAGCTTTGTAGTGTCTGTATTTCAACTGATACTTTTGCTGTGCTTTTTTTTTTTT
>NW_003852543.1:3030076-3033571 GCF_000181295.1 Otolemur garnettii | reverse complement strand
TGCCGTGAGCTGTGATGCCACGGCACTCTACCCAGGGGGACAGCTTGAGGCTCTGTCTCAAAAAAAGAAAAAAAAGAAAGAAAGAAAAACATTGCTGCTTCTGGTACTTAGATTTGATTCCAGGTAAGACTTAGTGTTTTAAAATTTTTTAACTATTGAGGATATATAATAATCGTATATATTTATAGGGTCCATGTGATGTTTTGGGTAATTGAAGTACCCATCGCCTCAAGCATTTATCATTTCTCTGAGTTAGGAACATTTCAATTTCACTCTTTCAGTTATTTTAAAGTATACCATAACTTAATGCAGACTATTGTCACTTCGTTCTGCTATCAAATACTGTTCTCACTCTATTTCCCCTTGCTCTGATCTTCCCAGAGTCTAGAAAACATCATTCTGTTCTCTGTCTTCATGAGATCAATTGTTTTAATTTTTATCTCCTAAATGTGAGTGAGAACATGTGAAATTTGCCTTTCTGTGCTTGGTTTATTCCACTTATCATAATATTCTCCACTTCTACTCATGCTGTTGAAAATGCTGGGATTTCATTGTTTTATTGTGTCTATGTACCACATGTTCTTTATCTATTCATCCATTGACTTCAAATCTTGGCTATTGTTGAATAGTGCTGCAATAAACATAGGAATGCAGATATTTTTTCAATATGCTAATATCCTATCTTTTGGATATATACCTAGAAGTGTGATTGCTGGGTCATATGATAGTTCTATTTTTAGTTTATTGAGAAACCTCCATACTGTTCTCTATAGTGGTTACACTAATTACATTCCCATGAATGGTGTACAAGGGTTTGTTCCCCTTTCTCCATGTCCTTGCCTGCATTTGTCATTGTCATCTTTTGGATAAAAGCCATTTTAACTGGAATGAGATGCTATCTCACTGTAGTTTTGCATTTTTCTGATGACAATAATATTGAGCATTTTGGCCAGTTGTACATCTTCTTTTGAGAAATGTCTAATCGGATCTTATGTCCATTTCTTAATTGGTTATTTATTTATTGCTATTGAGTTGTTTGATCTCCTTATATATTCTAGTTATTAAGCCCTTGTCAGATGGGTAGTTTGTGGGTTGTCTCTTCACTTTGTTGATAGTTTCCTTTGCTGTGCAGAAGCTTTTTAGCTTCATTTGACCCCATTTGTCCATGTTTTTGATTTGTGCTTTTGAGGTATTATTGAAGAATTATTGCTTAGACCAATGTCCTGGAGCACTTCTCTGTGAGATAATTTCCACATTACTTGCAGTCTTTTGAAAAACTAAGAATATAAGTAAAAACAGTTTGTGAGTGTTGGAGCCTTGTCTGAAGCCTTGCTGCCTTAGAAAACAGGCAGGCCAGAATCTACAGAACAGGGTTAGCAACTGGAACTCTGTATGGAATTCTGACTGCACTGCTGTTTGCCCAAGTAGATAAGGGTTGATAGCCCTCTGTGCAGGGGAACAAGTCTAAGGTGACATGTGTGGAAAACTATGTCTTACAGCGGGTGGCTTCCAAGCTCCTTGAAAACAAAGCTGCAAAACTTAATTCTTAGAACTAAATTGAGTGGCTCGGTGCCTGTGGCTCAAGTGGCTAAGGTGCCAGCCACATACACCTAAGGTGGCAGGTTTGAATCCAGCCGGGACCCGCCAAACAACAATGATAGCTGCAACCAAAAAAATAGCCGGGCGTTGTGGCAGGTGCCTGTGGTCTCAGCTACTTGGGAGGCTGAGGCAGGAGACTTGTTTGAGCCCAGGAGTTGGAGGTTGCTGTGAGCTGTGATGCCACAGCACTCTACCCAGGGGGACAGCTTGAGGCTCTGTCTCAAAAAAAAAAAAAGAACTAAATTGAGTGCTTGTAAAATAGATTACCCCCTTGCTCCATCTGTTGATTTTTACTCTATAGAAATAAAGTTTGGAATACATAGTTGCTTAAGAAATAATGTGGTTGTTTTTAAGTCAGTTTTCTGGACTCAGTGTCTCCTTTTAAGGTTAGGATAGAATAGGGAATGTTAATTATAGATTATTGACTATTGATTGATGTAGTGTACGTGACTTACTGATTATAAAAGACCCTTTGAAATAAAGATGATTGCTACTTGCCATCCCACGAGCAGTAGTCTGTTTCTTGCATCCATACAATTTTAGGCGCGGACTTACACCTGGGGTAAAGCTCTTTCCAGTTCCCTACAGAACTTTCAAATGACACTTCTCCAGTGTTTTCTCTTAATAGTTTTATAGTTTCAGGTCTTAGATTTAAACCTTTAATCCTTTTTATTTGATTTCTTTTATGGCAAGAGATAGGGGGTCTAAGTTACACTCTTTTGCATATGGATATCCAGTTTTCCCAGCACCATTTATTGAACAGAACCGTCCTTTTTTTCAGTGAAGGTTCTTGGCAAGTTTATCAAAAAGTAGTTCACTGTAGATGTGAGAATTTATTTCTGCGTTCTCTATTCAGTTCCACTGGTGTACGTGTTTGTTTTTATGCCAGTACTATGCTATTTTGGTTATGCCAGTACTATGCTATACTACAGTACTGTAGTATAATTTGAAGTCAAGTAATATCCTCCAGTTTTGTTCATTTTGCTCAGGAATGCTCTGGCTATTTGCAGTATCATATGTAATTCTTAGTTTTTTTTTCCTATTTCTGTGAAGAATGTCATTAGTATTTTGATAGGGATTGCTTTGGGTAATGTGCACATTTTAACAATATTGATTCTTTCAAATCATGACACATGGAATATCTTTCTAATTTTTTGCTGTCTTCAATTTCTTTCATAAGTGTGTTATAATTTTCATTGTAGAGATCTTTCACTTGTTTGGTTAAGTTTATTCCTAGGTATTTTATTTAATTGTAATTATTGTAAATGGGATTACTTTCTGGGTTTATTTTTCAGATTGTTTGCTGTTGGTATAGAGAAATGCTACTAATTTTTGTATGTGGATTTTGTATCCTGTAACTTTATTGAATTTGTTGATCTGTTCTAATAGTATTTTGGTAGAATCTTTAGGTTTCTCTAAATATAATTTTCAGTTGTCTGCAAATAAGGATAATTTGACTTCTTCATTTCCAATTTAAATGTCTTTTCTTTCTTTCTATTGTCTGCTCTAGTTAGAACTTCCAGTATTATGTTACATAACAGTGGTAAAAGTTATTTTTACCAGATTCTAGAGAAAATACTTTAAGTTTTTAACCCATTCAGCTGTGGGTCTTTCACATATTGCTTTTATCATGTTGAGGTGCGTTTATTCTATACCTAATGTTTTGAGAATTTTTATCATGAAAAAGTGTTGAATTTTGTTGAACGCTTTTTCAATATCAATTGAAATGATCATATAATGTTTGTCCTTTGTTGTGTTGATGTATCACATTGACTTGTTTGCATATGGTGAACCATCCTTGCACCCCTGGAATGAATCTCACTTGATCATGATCTTTTGAATGTGTTGTTAAATTTGGTTTGCTAGTATTTTGTTGAGGATTTTGCATTTCTATTT
>NW_003852543.1:3028651-3029665 GCF_000181295.1 Otolemur garnettii | reverse complement strand
GGTGCCTTAGCCACTTGAGCCACAGGCACCGAGCCTAGTTTTTCTTTAGATATTTGGTAGAATTCATCAGTGAAGCCACTGGGTCCTGGGCTTTTCTTTGATGGGAGACTTTCTTTTATTACTGCATATATCTTGTTACCTGTTATTGTTCTATTCAGGTTTTAGGTTTATTAGTGGCTCAAGATTGATAGAATGTATGTGTCCAATAATTTATCCAGTTTTTCTAGGTTTTCCGATTTATCGGCATATAGTTTCCCATAGTAGTTTCTAATGAGTCTTTGAATTTCTGTAGTGTAAGTTGTAATGTCTCTTTTTTCATCTCTAATTTTATTTGTATTTTCTCTTTTTTTCTTACTCTAGCTAAAGGTTTGTCAATCTTGTTTATCTTTTTAAAAAGCCAGTTTTTGTTGCATTGATCTATTGCATTTTTTGTTGTTTTAATTTTATTTATTTCTTCTCTGATCTTTATTATTTCTTTTTCTTTATTAATTTTGGGTTTGGTTTGCACTTACTTTTCTAGTTCTTTAAGGTGCATTATCATGTTGTTTATTTGAAGTTGTTATACTTTTTTTGATGTAGGCAGTTATTGCTATAAACTTTCCTCTTATTAGTATGTTCACTATATGCCATAAGTTTTAATATGTTGTGTTGTCATTTTCATTTGTTTTTTAAAATTTTCTTCTTAATTTCTCCATTGACCTGCTGGTCATTCAGGAGCATATTGTTTAATTTTCATAGGTTTGTATACTTTCCAAAGTTCCTCTTGTTATTAATTTCTAGTTTTGTTCCATTTTGTTCAGAGAATCTGCTTGATATGATTGCAGTTTTTTTAAATTTTAAAGACTAGTTTTATACCTTCAAATATGGTCTATCCTTAAGAATTATCTATGTTCTGAAGAGAATAAGGTGAATTCTGAAGCTGTTGGATGAAATGTTCTTTAAATATATATTAGGTCCGGCTCGGCACCTATAGCTCAACCGGCTAAGGCGCCAGCCACGTACACCTAAGGTGGC
>NW_003852543.1:3004648-3028451 GCF_000181295.1 Otolemur garnettii | reverse complement strand
AAAAAAAAAAAATATATATATATATATGTATATATATATATATATTAGGTCCACTGCAGTGTTTTTCAATCTTACAGCACACTTGAACCTACAGTTAAATTTATGTGAAACACTTTAATTATGTTGATCAAAAAAAAGAGTAAATAAAAGAATATCTTACTGTGCTTTGGACCTTTTTCAAAAATAATTTAATTAATGATCTTTAAAAATTTTTGCAGGACACCTAGGATTATCTCATGGCACACTGGTGTGCTGCAGCACACCAATTGAAAATCAATGGTCTAGGGTGAGGATTAAGTTGTTTTTTGTTGATTTTCTGTCTGGATGATCTGTATGGAAGTCTCCAACAATTATTGTTTTTGTTGTTGTTGTTGTTGTTTGTGTTTTTTGAGACAGAGTCTCCCTTAGTTGACCTTGGTAGAGTGCTGTGGCATCATAGCTCACAGCAATGTCAAACTCTTGGGCTCAAGAGATCCCCTTGCCTCAGCCTCCTGAGTAACTGGGACAACAGGCACCAGCCACAATACCTGGCTATTTTTAGAGGCAGGGTCTCGCTCTTCCTCAGGCTGGTTGCAAACTCCTGAGTTCAGGCAATCCACCCACCTCAGCCTCCGAAAGTGCTAGGATTACAGGCATGAGCTACTGTGCCCAGCCTCCAATAATTATTGTATTGGGATCCATCTCTTTCTTTAGCTCTAATAAAATTTTCTTTATATATAGATGCTTCAATGTTGGGTGCATATACATTTACAACTATTATATCTTTTTGTTGAATGGACCCCACATATCACTACATAATGAACTTCTTTGTCTCTTTTTACATTTTTATCCTTGAAATATGTTTTACTTGAAATGAATATAGGTACTCCTACTCTTTTTGTGGTTTCCATTTGCATGGAATATCTCCTTCCATCCCTTTATTTTCAGTCTGTTTGTATTCTTATGGTAGATGTGGTCATGTGTTCTGGTAAATGAGATGTAAGTGGATGTATTGTACAACATCTTCTTACAACTTTACTTAGAAGACAGCTGGAGTCAGAATAAAAAGGAATGAGGTATTAATGCACATGACAATATAAACAGATCTTATAGGCTTTATGCTAAGTGAAAGAAGCCAGTCTTAAAAGGTTACATGCTGTATGATTCCATTTTATGATGTTCTGGGAAAAGCAATCCTATGGAAATAGATAACAGAGCAGTGGTCACAAGGGGTTGTGGTGAGAGAAGTGTTTGACTACAAAGGAAAACAAAAGGAATTTTGGGTGTAATGGAGAAGCTTATAGGACGGGAACTCCTCTGACAGTACTTTGAGATTGAATGGCACATTTGAGCACTGAGCAGGAGAGGAAACATTCCTGTTAAACTATTGATTAACTCCTGGGTAACAAATGTGTGTTGTAACAAGGGCCTCTGGATCAAGATCAGTTCCAAAGGATGGAATTTAAGAGTGGGAAATTTCAGACATTGCAGTAGGCAGACAGGAAAGGAACCATGGACAGGTAGTGCCCCTAAGGTTCATCTGAAGCAGTTCTATCTCTATTTATGTTGAACCATCAATGAGATGAAAATCTTTTCTCATTTGTCCATTTCTTCAGGTTTTTTGATTCAGAGCACAGAAGATGAGGACACAAACTCCTGTGCTAACCATGGTTCTCAGGCAAAGCCCCCTGCACGTGAGGAATGGGGTTGCTTGCTTGCAACTTATGCCATTCTGGCCTTCTGTACCACTGGAACTGCTGGCAAAAAATTGAAACAGAGACTGAAAGAGCAATAAAGGAGAATGGTCTTTTTGCCTCGATTTTGAGTTATTTCTTTCTAACCTCCTATCTAAGAGTGATAAACCAACCCCCTCAGTCTTCACAAGTCTTCCCTCCCTAGTTGAAGACTGCCACTGTTTTAATACTCAGACTGTGTCTTAGGCTGTTGGTGCTGCTATAATAAACTACCTTAGAATGGTTAATCAATAAAAAATATGGCTCTAAGCATCTAGCCCAATTTTTTATCTATAAATTTATTGTTTTATAGTTTCCATTAACATTTGAAGTCACGGCTCGGCGCCTGTGGCTCAAGTGGCTAAGGCAACAGCCACATACACCTAAGGTGGTGGGTTCGAATCCAGCCTGGACCCACCAAACAACAGTGACGGCTGCAACCAAAAAATAGCCGGGCGTTGAGGCGGGCGCCTGTGGTCCCAGCTACTTGGGCGGCTGAGGCAGGAGACTCGCTTGAGCCCACTAGTTGGAGGTTGCTGTGAGCTGTGATGCCACAGCACTCTACCCAGGGGGACAGCTTGAGGCTCTGTCTCCAAAAAAAAAAAAAAAAAAAATTTGTTGCTAATGGTTCTGGGGTTTGGGAATTCCAGGATCAAGATGCCATCAGATTCAAGGGCTAGTGAGGGCCTATTCCTCACAGATGGTGCCTTCTGTGTCTTCACATGGCAGAAGGGGCAAAGGGGGCCAACACACTCTCTTAGGTCTCTTTTACAAAGGCAGTAATCTCTTTTATGAGGCTGTAAGGGCTCACCTTCCAAAGACCCCACCTCCTAATACGGTTTAGTTTTCAAAATGAATGGGCGAGGTGTCTCATACATTCATAACATAGTAGACTGTTTCCCCATATATTTGGGGTCCTAAATAATAGTCGTTTCTGGTACAGGAGAGAAGACTTCCCTTCTCCATTAGTCTGCTAACTCAAGGGTCAGTGGAAGCAAGGCAAAGAGGCAAAAGAAAAACTATACAATGTTTTTCTAGTTTTAAGCCACTAGTATCTCCTGAGCATCTTGTAAAAACAGAAACGCCAGAAGGGCATCCTGGAAATCCTCATTCAGCAGATTCGAGGTAAGACCCAAGCTTGTCTTTTTAACAAACTTCCATTGGCTTCTGCTGTACAGCCCTAAATAGGGATATGAGGCACAACTACTAAAGGCACTGGCGAGATGGACGACGTTCCCAGCCCGTATGGGACAGCCCATTAAAGAACCAGGTAAAAATCCGGGGTTAGCTATCACGCATGACACACGGGTTAGCAAGCACTAAAGAACCACGCCACCTGAGTGAGCGAGCCCCGCCTACATTCGCTCTACTTGGCCAGGGCGCAGGCGCCGCTTGTCCTGCCCTGCGGGCCGGCTCTAAGCGCATGCTCAGAAGGGGGTTGCGGGTGGCTGTGCCTGCGCTGGCTCAAGACGTACTTCAGGAGGCGGGGCCGGCTCGGGAAGACTAGGCTTTACTATTTATGAACTCTGCTGCTCATGGTGGTGGGCAAAGATGCTCACCGAGTCTACGGCGGATGACAGAGTATCCCTCCGTGTGCCCTCCTGTGAGGGACTGCGGAGACTGCAGCTGGGCAGGAGGGACTGAGGGATAGGGGCAGAGTTGGCAGAGCTGGTCCCTATTTCTGTGTGGTTCTCACCGGCATCCTCGCTGTCTCCGAATAGCTGAGAAGCGCTAGGCACCTGAGTCGTGGATGTGGCAGCAGCGGTGTCTTCTAGTGATACGAGCCCACTCCGAGTGTTGATCCGCATGGGAAATGGGCTCAGAGCCTGGTCTTGAGGAGAGGGCCGGCAGAGCGGAGCTAGGAGGAGGAGGCTAGGCTTCTGAGGGGTCTGAAAGTGTGTCCCAGGACAGGAAAAGAGCACAGTCCTAGGCAGCAATGCCACGCGCACGGGCGCCTTTTCAGATTTGACAGCCCTGCTCGGGCCCTGCAAGTCTGCTGGGCCTCGCTGTGCGGAGTGGGAATGTCCGCGTCCTACAGGCGGCCCTGGCCTGCTCCCTGCTCCCCGAATCCTCGTGAGGACCGCAGGTCTGTGGCTGAAGGACGATGACTTGGACCTAGTGAAAGGACTCCGCAGGGGCACCTTTTAGCCCCAGCTATGGACTCCGCAGCATCAGGTTTGGCTCCTGAGCGGGCAGAGGGCCAGAAACCCTCCTGGGGAGTTAGGACCGGGCCAAGTAGGAGGAGGACTGTAGAAGGAGGCTGGTGCCCACTGAAGGAGCACAGCCTTAATTCCACTGACTTTCCAGCTTCCTGGGACTGGAATGACTGGCAGGGTGAGGGGATGGCCACAGATGACTTGTCCCAATGGCCAGAGGAAAGGGCAGAGCTAAACTGCACAGGAGAAGAAGGAAAGCAGGAGAGGATTTGCTCTTTTCCTGCCATGGCAGGGAGAGGGCAAACAAACCGGAGAAAGAGTGGCCCTTGGCTAAAGATGAGAGGACAGAAGGGCCATTTGGAGCTTTATCTCCCATCTCCTTAATCACTACACTTAAAGAGTTCTTCCAGCTCTTCTAGTCCAGCTGTGCATAAGGTCAGCAGGGTACATGGTGGGTGCCTCCTATGAGCCCCCTCCCTCAATATAGTGTTTGGGGTACAAAAATCCAGGAGACTCTGGAGGTTTTAAACCATTTCTTTCTAAGTTGAGAATGCCCTGGCCTTCACCGGGTGAGCATTTGGACTTGTGCATTCTTCAGCACACATGCTCAAGGACACAAAACTGGCCAGTGGAAGAAATGGGCCAAATCCCTAGGCTTTTCATCCCCCACCCCTTTTTTCTTTGTGCTCTTACTACTCAGTATGATCCATAGACCAACAGAGGCATCACCTGGAAGCTCTCTAGAAAAGCAGACTCTTGGGCACTACTAGCCCGCACTCACTGAACCAATGTTTCAACAAGTCTTGAACCAGAATTTAATAAGATCTTCAGGGATCCATGGGCATGTGAACTTTGAGAAGTGCTGACACTTACTTTGCTATGCTGCTTGCCTACTTCCATGTTTCTATTATTAGCCTTAACTCCCTCACTGGCCTGTTTGGCTTTACAAATAGTGTGATACAAAGCTCTTTAATGGAGGGGCTTTCAAAAACCTAACAGTGCTTGGGAACATTGAGGGCAGCTTCTCAGAAAGAATTGGCCTCTGAGCTGGATTCCCAAGAATGAGGGGGAGGTCTAACTTCTTCTTGAAGCCTCATACGTGTATCCCTCCATGGCCTTGTCTTGGGCCTTCTTGTGTGGTTGTTAACCTTCAGGCTAGATTTAAAATTCCTTGAAGATCTCAGTGCTTATATTTCCAAAATGCCTAAGAGAGAACTTGTATTTAGTAGGGCCAGTAAGTTACTCTCCACTGGTGTGGCCAAACTGTGGTCACAGTTCACATACCTGTAGTCTGCTGAGGGCCTGTGGACAAGTGGGAGCCTCACACTACTGTGTGAAGGTGCACTTTTCTCTGATGTGGGCAGGCAAGAAGCTGCCTCCCAGCTCCCTTTGATGCACCTGTGTCCCCAGAACTATGTAGGTGACATACAGAGCTGTGTAGGGGTCTCTAGCTTAGGGAGTTAGGGAGCTGCACATGCCATAAGGGTTGCTTCCCTTATGGCTCCTTTTGCCTTCCCAGATATCCCTTTTAAAGACCTTGCTTTTCCTCCAGAGAGATACCCAGGAGAAAAGAGAAGAACCAGTTTATTCCTGAGAGCCAGGCCCCAGGTGAGTTGGAGTTTTCTTAATTTTTTCTCAAAGTGCCTGAACTATGAATACCTTTGCCTCGTTTTCTCTAGATCTTTAGTCACCAAAAGGAACTGACCCCTGTTCCTGCTGAGTAAGAGCTGTGCCTGTCAAGGTGGATTATGGCCAATCTGCCCTTGCATAGGGCCCTCTCTTAGCTTCTTGATATGTACTCACTGGGATTCCTTGGGCTCACTCTGGCTTATTTCTGCAATGAGCACTGCAGTGATTATGAGGCAATGTGACAGAGCCCTGGCCTTGACGAGAGTGTCACAGCCACAGTGGGGAGAGGACTCTGACATCCAGGATGCAGCTGGTTAGGATGTACACGGCAAACAGGGACATAGGCAAGCCTTTCCATTAAGGTTCAGGAACAGGAAAATCGGCCTGTGCGGGAGAGACTGGAAACAATCACGGAGAAGGGGAAACACAGGGGTTCTGAGGATATGGACAGGCAGGGAGGCCATTTGTGACTGAGTCCTGTTCAGATGTTATCTTCCTGCATTCATGAGGAGACAGACTTAATTTCACTATTTATAGGCTATGTGACCTTGGATGAATGTCTAACCTTGCTATGCATTGGTTTTCCACCTATAAAATGAGGATGATGATAATATTAATTGTGATGAAAATAATAATGTTCCTCATTTACTATAAAAAAAGTGCGTATCAGGAAATATTCTGCACAATTTATATATACTTAATCATTTCATCTTTAAAACATTCCTATAAAATGGTTACCATTTTGAAGAATAGCAACCAAAGTACAGAGAGGTAAATGAGGAAATCAAAGAACAGAGAACTAAATTGACTCATTCATCATGGCTATCTAGGTAGTAAGGAAGTTAACTCAGTTCAGATCTAGGCTGTTTGGGTCCAAGATCTTAATCAGTAAGTAATCTCAACCTCATGAAATTGTTGGAGTCTTCTGGCAAAAGGTAATTGCTTAGTCCTTATTGGTTGCAGGGATCACTGATTTCAGAGGTCAATGTGGAGGAAGAACCAGGTAGAAGGCTGTGAATGCCAGCCCGTGGGTTTCCTAGCATTTAAAGTGACAATTTAGTGGGATCCTGGCTTGATGATAAACATTAACATTTTATTTTCAAGCCAAAGGGGGAAACTCTCACCAATTATGAGTTCTTCTAAGTAATTAGTAGAGTCATAAATAGAGTTCAAACCTCTTTGGCCTTGATGTACATCATTCAGCGGTATTGCTGAGTGCTTAGGCTAGTTATGTGTGGTACAGCCCCCAGATCTCAATGGCTCCCAGTCACAAAGGTGTGTGACTTCTTTCTGCTGCATTTATCAGTAGTGGGCTGACTGACTCTGCTGTATACCCTCTTCACTCTGGGATTCAGGCTGAAGGACCAACCTCACTCTTGGATATACTATTCTCGTGGCAGAGGGAAAGAGCAACATCAGCACTTTGGCTCATCAAGCTCCTGCTCAGAAGTGGTGTGTGTTGCTTCTGTTGAAAATCCACTAGCTAAGGCAGGTCATGTGGCCAAGCTTAATCTCAATAAGTAGAAAGCCTGCTAGAGTGAGGGGCCCAAAGGGAAGAGCAGTGATTATTTTAAACAAATAGGTTAGCACTGTGTGTTTTCTTACTCTTAGATGTTCATGTCCCTCTCTTCTGTACACAAAATGCCTTCCCAGTGGTGATAACCCCCATATCTGCATGCAGTCAGAGCATCATGATCAAACTCTGGGATGACCTAACAATATCTATGTTGGACCTGGATGTACATCCTCTGGATCTGGAGGACTATGAACTAAAAGGACAGTTGTCTGAATCCATATATCCAACATACAATAAACAGTGGGGACAGGATGACCATAGTAAACACTCCTATTCAAAAAGGGGAAGCATGGAGGAGCCCAGCAATTCCAGATCCATAACAGTTATCAAATATTTTTCTAAGTATTTGGTCCCACTTGGCTCCTCCCCACAGTTCTTTTTGAAAAATACCTCTTTATTTAGACTTAATTGTAGAACTTTTTGGATTTCTTTGGGATAGCCAGTACTTATTTTTTCCACTCTGAGCAGTTTGGTCTCACTGAAAGGATTTACTGGGAGTCATTTGACAACTGAGCTGACCCATGATTTAGTCCTTGATAATAGGCTAAGTTTTAATCATCTTTTGTCATATAAAAACCTTATGTTTATTGTTTTTTTTCCATTTGAAAATAAACATTGGTTGTCTTCCAACACTGGAAGTTCTGGCATTTCTGTATGCTTCTTTTTTTTTTTTTTGAGACGGAGCCTCAAGCTATCCCCCTGGGTAGAGTGCCATGGCATCACGCTTACAGCAATCTCCAACTCCTGGACTCAAGCGAGTCTCCCGCCTCAGCCTCCCAAGTAGCTGGGACTACAGGCGCCCGCCACAACGCCTGGCTATTTTTTGGTTGCAGCCATCATTGTTGTTTGGTGTGCCGGGGCTGGGGATTCAAACCCGCCACCTTAGGTGTATGTGGCTGGCGCCTTAGCTGCTTGAGCCACAGGCGCCGAGCCTCTATATGCTTCTTATTGTCTTACCTTTTGTTTTTCAAACCAATAAACTCATGAGCCTAATTTTCTTCTTATAATACTTTGTCAAATGTAGCCAGTAACAACCAGCTCATGTTAATGTTATATTTCTAGCCTCCATCACAAGTTTATGCTTATGTTGTTCATATTTCAAGTCATTGAAGGCTATAGTTTTACCAAACAGTTCACCACTATATTTTAGGGGTTGCCATCTTGCCAATAATTTTTCTCACTTTCCAGCCTTGGAGCTGATGTGATTTCAAAAATGAAAGTTTTTTTTTTTTTTTGTTACAGTAAAACCCCACTTTGAGTACCATGTTTTTTAATGTGTCAGTTTAGACTAGTTATGCCATTATAAAAGCAAACCCTCAGAGACTTACACCAAAAGAGGCTCATCTCTTGCCCATGTTATACTCCAGCTATGGCTTTGCCTGCATCTTCACTTGGATCATTCACCATTCTCAAAGTGGAGGGAGAAGAGCAACTGCAGATCCCCCAGTGGGTTCTGAAATCTTTTGCTCACCAGTAGCTCAGGTCTTACCAGTAACTCAGGTCTTTTACTTCACATGTCACTTGAGAAAGCAGATTACATAACTATATCTGGGTTGGGGGAAGGCAGTTCAATCATGTCAGGGAGGCCAGTAGATATTTTGGATATAATCTGATCTGTCCCAAGAGGTTACTATAGCAGTGAGTTTTCCAGGTTTGGCTATTTTGGCTGACTTCTATGCTAATATAAAATTATTTCAACTTATTATTCTATGGAATCAGTATCTGAGTGAGATTTGATTTTTTTTTTTTTTGGGACAGAGTCTTACTATGTCGCTCTTGGTAGAGTGCTGTGGCATCACAGTTCACAGCAACCTCAAACTCTTGGGCTTAAGCAATTCTCTTGCCTCAGCCTCCTGAGTAGCGGGTACTACAGGCACCTGCCACAATGCCCGGCTATTTTTTGGTTGTACTTGTCATTGTTGTTTAGCAGGCCTGGGCCAGGCTCAAACCCACCAGCTTTGGTGTATGTAGCTGGTGCCCTACTCACTGAGCTATATGGGTGCTGAGCCGAGATTTGATTTTCTTATGTTAATATCACTTCTTGAGAGATTTGATTTTTTAATACTTTGGGGTAAAAACAGGAATTTATAGTACTGTTATACTATACTATAGTACTGTCATCTGTTTTGCTTTTTAGTTCATATATGGATTATCATATAATATAAGACAAATGGGAGGTATTATAATTAATAACCTATAGAATGGTTAGAACTTGTAGTGATGATCTGGGATCCTGAGTCTCATGCTCAGCTTTGTAGACTCAGAAACTGAATAATGATTAGGTTTCGGGGGAAAGAATTCATGCTAATCATACTTATAAAACTTTTTTTTTTCTGAGACAGGGTCTCTGTTACATGGGTATAAGGGCAGTGGTGCCACCATAACTCATTACAACCTTCAAACTTTTAGGTTCAAGTGATCCTTCCTGCCTCAGTTTTCCTAGTAGCTGGGAATATAGGTATGCCATCAAACCCAGCTAATTATAAAAAACATTTTTGTGTAAACAGGGTCTTGATATTTCCCAGGCTGGTATTGAATTCTTGGCTTCAAGTAGTCCTCCCACTTTAGTCTCCCAAATTGACAGGATTACAGGTATAAACCACCTTAAAAGGTTCCTACAAAACTTATTGATTCAATATAAATACACTTGATTTACTTTTACTGAATTGTGTGCTGACAGGCAGGTAGGGGATAAATATCATAAGCTCCAAATTATTTGATTTAGCCTTAGCAAAAAATGTCCATAAAATTGTAGGTCACAAATTTCAAAATTACTTTATTAGAAGACTATTGATACTTATGCATTTGAGAATGCAAAGAATGTTAATCTGTTAATTCTAATCAATTCTAATTAAATGCAACTAAATTGAGAATAAAAATCTTTTGACAAATGAGGAAACATTACATTCACGTCCTCTACCTAAGCAGAAACATCTCTGCTAAATCTCCTCAATCCCTGATTATATTTCCTGCTGGCTTGGTGTTGATAGGCATGTAATGGGGCACTGGGTGAGATACCAAGTAGTATGGATCATACAATCCCTAGAACAGTTTAGAGTATTTTTGTTATGATAAAACCCACAACTCTGGAGCACTGGAGTAGCTGGAAACTCTCAGAAATCCTTCTTATAGATCCTGAGGTTGTCCTCAAATGCCTATCCACTCTTCACCACCAGAGCCATGAGTGCACTCCTCAATGGTATAGGAGTGTCTTCTGTGTTTCAGGGCCTGATGACATTTGAAGATGTGACTGTGGAATTTACCCAGTGGGAGTGGGGGCAGCTGGACCCTGCTCAAAAGGACCTGTATAGGGAGGTGATGCTGGAGAACTTCAGGAACCTGGCCTCCCTGGGTGAGTGCTGTGCCTCCAAAGCCTTCCCAGCAGGCCATCTTGATTTCCTCCATGTTTAAATGCCAGGGGTGTCTAGGCCTGCTGGCTGAATTTTGCCCTGGGGTTCTAGAATCAGACATTTGCATTCTCTATGGGGCCTGGAGCTACAGTATTTCTGCTCCTAGTTCTAGGAAAAGTCCTGTTTCTTGCAGAGTTGAAACAGGAAGTTTACTGACTCTCCTCCTCATGTTTCACAATTCTCTGGAGGTTTTCAATACATAGAGTGTTTTTTCCCCTTGAAGATCAAGGTCCAAAGACTTGTGGCCAACAGCACACACAACCATGATCCTTTTCTTTCTTTACCATCAGGGCTTCCATTATCCAAACCATATGTGATCTGCCAGTTGGAGGAAGGGCAAGAACCCTGCATGTTGGAGAAAGAAATCTCAGTAGGTACCCAGTCAGGTGAGTGCATGAGAGCTAAAAAGCACTGCACATTATAAGGCCCTCCTGGGGGTGGGAAGTTTCTCTGAACCCGTGGTCAGGAAGCTGTCCTTTCAGTAGGTGAGGCCACTTGGGATGATTATTCAACTCCAGTATTTTAAATTTTGTAATTATTTCTCATGTCAGAAGAGGGGTCATTCATTTTCTACTGTTTACTGTTTGTACTCTTTTCTGCCTATGTCTTCTGGGTTATTGGTGCCATGCAGCATCACTATATGTCTCACAGTCAATGTTAGATGGATCAACAGTCATATATGGCCAGGTAAGCACCATCTCAGTAGGGTTAAGGGAGTTAATAAGGAATCAAGCAGAACAGTTGAGGAGCCCAGGAATGAAAGGGTTATGGGCAAGGACAGAGGATGTCAGGAAGATCAAGGTAAGGAAAGTACAAACTTGATTAGGCTAAACCTCAACAGAAGTGGTTCCAGGAAAAAAGACTACTCCTTTCCAGCCCTTGATGGAATCTTGAGTCATCTAAAGGTGACTTGACAGCACCTGGTAGGTTCCATTTCTCCTGAGTACTATGTGTAGCCCAAGAACACTAGAAGCAGGTGACAATCTGCCAGTTAGTGTCTTAGGCAAAATCATAGCCTGAGGCCAGAGAGCTGAAGCTTAGTAAAGTGGTGCTTAAATCCTGAGAGGGTAGGCTGGGCTCCATCATAGAAGACTAGAGTATAAGAAAGACAGAAGATGGCTCGGCGCCTGTGGCTCAAGCGGCTAAGGCGACAGCCACATACACCTAAGGTGGCGGGTTCGAATCCCCAGCCCGGGCCCGCCAAACAACAATGATGGCTGCAACCAAAAAAAAAAAAATGGCCAGGCGTTGTGGCGGGCGCCTGTAGTCCCAGCTACTTGGGAGGCGGAGGCAGGAGACTCGTTTGAGCCCAGGAGTTGGAGGTTGCTGTGAGTGTGATGCCATGGCACTCTACCCAGGGGGGATAGCTTGAGGCTCCATCTCAAAAAAAAAAAAAAAAAAGAAAGACAGAAGATGCAGAACTCTGTATTGGTACTTGCTCTTTTTTTCTTTCAGAATGAGATCAAGGCTCTGACTTCTGGATGTAGTCTCATGATCAATGTCTGTTTATTTACAGTGGACCATAGTATGGCTGTGTTTCAGAACATCCAGGGAACTAATTAAACATTCAAGTTCCCTGGAGGCACCTAAAATCTACTGATTCAGTATCTCTCTCAGGACTGGGTGGCCACTGAGACCCCTGGTTAGGTATGGCCAGCCATTTACCTCCTCAGAAGTATCTTTATTATTCTAGTATTAGTATTATATTGTTGCTGAAACATATTACCATAAGCTTAGTAGTTTTAGGAAACACAAACTCTTATCTCACAGGTCATAGGTAGAAGTCTGACATGAGTCTCACATGGTGAGATGCCAAGATGTCCACCACAGGGCTGCATTTCCTTCTGGCTGTCTAGGGGAGAACCTGTTTTCCATTCATCTAAATCACTGGTAGAATAAATTCCTTGCATTTGTAAAACTGAGGTTCTCATTTTCTTGCCAGCTATACAACAAGGGTTGTTCTCAGTTTCTAGAGATTCCCACACTCTTTGGCTCTGATGTTCTTCCTCCACCTTCAAAGCCAGCATTGTTGGGTGGAGTCCTTGCACTATATCTCTATGCCTTTCTAGGAAATGTTCTCCAATTTTAAGGACTCATGTTATTAAATTGGGCCTAATTAAACAATCCCAGATAATCTCCCCATCACAAGGTCTGTGCCTTTAATCACATCTGAAAAGTCCCTTTTGCCATGTAAGGTAAAATAGTCACAGGTTCTTGGAATTTAGGGCATGGGCATCTTTGTCTCTCAAAATTATACAGTAATATGACACATACGTATTTCATAATGCATAATAACATGTGGTATATAGACAGAAATGTTGAGAGAATACTTGAGCTTGTCCCTGAAAGATGTGCAAAGCCTTAGAGAAAGGTCAATGAGAGTAGATGTGGATATATGGGACACAGAGAGGCAGCCAGCTTCTGTGCTGAGCTGCTGAAGAAAAGGGCAGGATCCTGGGTAAGTATTGTAGAGTTGGAGTGAGAAATACAGGATTTATTTTGTAGGGACTGGAGAGCCTTTGAAGACTTAAGACTTAGAAAAAACACAAGGAAAAGAGAATTTGGGGAAGAAGAACATGATGAGAGGTTTTAGGAAATACTAGGGGTAGGAAGACAGGAAATCTTTCACTATTATCTAGGCCTGAAGAGATCATGAGGATGTAGAATCTATACCCAGGTGACTTACAGCCCCATACTTTCTCTGCTTATTTTTATCCCTATTCCTTTAATTTAGTCTTTTCCTTGTCACCCCTCCTACCCTCCTCTCATCTTTACAGTCTGACTTACCTTGTGTAGTGGAGTCTGAAAACATTTCTCTGAGATTTTCCTAATCTTCGGTCACCTGTTCATCTCTTGTTCTTGACACTTCAAAAATCTTCTTCAGTCACAAACCATTCTTGGAAGAATCTGTACACCCATTTCAGATATTATTTTAAAGCTTAATTATTTTACATTCATTATAGGCGTTTAACTTCCTCTTGGCACATAGAACAGGTCATACTAGAATATCTTTTTTTTTTTTTTTTAAACAGACTCAGAGAGGAGGCCTAAAGTCAAGGGATCAATGCCAAGTCGGGGAATTTCCAAAGACGAATTACTCCAGGTAGTATCAGTGGAGAACCACATTCAAAATGAATTCTGGTCCTCCAAACTGAAAACAACACGTGATTGTGATGACCAGTTAGAGATGCCGCAGATAAAACAGGACAGATACCTGAAAAAAATGTCAGCCACTCACAGATCTACCATTCTTGGGAGAGATGAATGGAGTGAATTTGGGAGATGTTTAGGTTTAAGATCAGTCCTTGCTAACCAACACAGTGTTTCCATGGGAGAAGGATCCTATAAATGTGATGAAGAATGTATGCAGACTTCAGAGAGTAATAACGCTCAGAGAACCCATCCAGAGAAAAAATCTTGTAAATGTAATGAATGTGGGAAGTCCTTCCATTTCCAATCAGAACTTAGGCGCCATCAGCGATGTCACACTGGAGAAAAGCCCTATGAATGCAATGAATGTGGAAGAGCTTTTGGTCACATTTCATCCCTTATTAAACATCAGAGAACTCATACTGGAGAAAAGCCCTATGAGTGCAGTGAATGTGGGAGAGCCTTCAGCCAGAATTCATCTCTTGTTTTACATTATAGATTTCACACTGGAGAAAAACCCTACAGATGTAATGAATGTGGACGAGCCTTTGGTCATACTTCATCCCTTATTAAACATCAGAGAACTCATACTGGAGAAAAGCCCTATGAATGTAGAGAATGTGGGAGAACCTTTAGCCAGAGTTCTTCTCTCATAGTGCATTATAGATTTCATACTGGAGAGAAACCTTACAAATGTAATAAATGTGGGAGAGCCTTCAGCCAGAGTTCATCTCTCATGCAACATTATAGATTTCATACTGGAGAGAAACCTTACAAGTGTAATGAATGTGGAAGGGCCTTTGCTCACACTGCATCCCTTATTAAGCATCAGAAAAGTCATGCTGGAAAAAAAGCCATATGAATTCAGCAAAGGTCAAAGAGCTATATTTCAGCTGGAATGCACACACATCACCACCTCTCAGAGAATTCATGTTGGAGAGAGAACCTAAAAGTGTAATGTATGTGGGAAGACCTTTGGTTAGAGGGCACATCTTGTTCAATATCAGACGGTACATACTAAAGAGTATCCCTACAGATTGCAAGAGAGAAGTGGGCTTTGTGAGTGAGCCACACACCCCTCTCTCACCAAGCACTGACAGTACATACTAGTGAGAAACCATGTGAATGTAATGACTGTGGGGAAGTTTCAGGTAGAGGATATATGCCATTCAACATCAAAGAATTTGCACTAGGGGATGGGAGGCTTATCAGTACTGAGTATAGCAAGCCTTTAGTCACATATGGTTCTTTAAAATCCCAGATATATGGAGAGAAATTCTACAAGTATGGTAAGTCAAGAATGCATACTAGAGAGAAGCTCTATAATAGCAGGAAATGGGGGGAAGGCCTTCTGTCAGAGCTCATCCCTTGTCAGGCTTCAGAAAATTCATACATGAGAAAAGCCCTATAAAGTGTTTCTCACATGTGTGTGAGAAAGCCTTCAGCCAAATCTCATTGCTTTATGAACCTCAGAGAACTTTCCCTACTAGTTAGAAATCTAGCATTGTGATGCATGTGGGAAAGCCTTTGGTGGACGTTCCACCCCTTTGACACCAGAGAATTTGTGCTAGAGCAACTCTTTGAATTCCATGAAATTGGGAAAACCAACTAGTATACCTTAATTCTTAACCTCCAAGAGAAACCCTGGGAGCTTAATGAGGCTTAATGAGGAAGATTCCTTTCAGACTTGAGATTCATAAAACTACAGCTGATAGGAAGCTGAGAAATCACCTTATCTGGTGATTTTCTACCTGGTGGATCCATTTGTATAACTGCCCTTATGCACTGCCTGCCATCCCATTGCTGATGGGGCACAGTATTACTTGTGAGGATGATGGAGGCTGAGAAAGGCAGAGAGCCACCTAGCTCAACCATATTTTAAAGCTAAGGAAACTGATGTTCAGAAAGTGCCATGTTCTGGGCCATAGATTCTTTGGTTCATAGTTGCAGTTTGGGAATTGAGAGACTAAAGGCTTTGCCTGTGCAGTACCCCCATGCATTTGTTTTTATGTAATAACATGTTACTTTTCTCTGTGAGGTAATGGAGTAATCTATGTTTGAGCAAAATGCAATTTTATTTATGTCTTCATATTGCTGAATTTGGACATTTTAAAACAATATTTTTTTAGAGATGAGGTCTTGCTGTGTTGTCCAGGCTGTATCTAGACTCCTGGGCTGGAGGGATGCTCCCACCTCAGCTTCCTGAGTAGCTGAGACTACAGGTGTGTGCCACTGTACCCAGCTGAGTTTAGAATGTTTGAAATGAAACAGTGTTTAAACATGAAAATCACTAAAATATGGATACTATGGAAAATCAAAACCTCAAAAACATTATTATAAATTAAATAAGGCAGGTGCTAGGATCATATTATTTATTTTTTAAAGTAAATGTACTTAATGTTAATGTGAAGGTACAAACAACCAGGTCAAAATGTTTGATTTTGTCAGTAGAGCCCCTCTTGTGGTTATGTCCCCCCCCCAAAAAAAATGTGTGCTAAACACACCCACCCCATGCTCATTCAGTGAGAGCACCCCAACCCTTTTCCCCTCCCCTTCTCATTATCCCTTCCCCCAACTCGAAGTAAGTTTTTCTGCTATGTGGGCATGTATCAGGATCATATTACTGTATGATTCCATTGTAGTAACTGTCCAAAAAGGCAGATCTTCAGAGGCAGACCTTCAGAGACAAAGTAGATATTAGTGGTGGCCTGGTAACGGCAACTGATAGCAACTGCAAATGTTATGAGGAATCATTTTGGGACAATGGAAATGTTCTAAAACTGGTGATGAGTAAACAATTTGTCAAATATACTAAAAATTATTGAATTGTATACTTAAAATGGGTGAATTTGGTGGTATATAAATTATACCTAATAAAATCATTTAAAAAATCAAATAGCCATACCAGCTTTTGTGACACTAATTTTCTTATCTTGTTTGTTACTTCAAGCCATCTGTGCACCTTTGTTATTATTTTTTATTTTCTGTAACAATTTTCCCTAAATTTATTTGGTCTAAGAACCTTGTTAGGCTCTTCTTTAAGTCCATACCATGTTGACTTTACATCTTAGGTGGAGAAGCCAAGACCAGGAGCTGGTATAGACTGGACGAGTCTTGCCTAATAAGGATTAGCTTATAGTAGGACAGTCCTTCAAACACTCAAAATTCAGATCAGAAAGCTGAGCCAAGAATTTAGGGAACCAGCTCTAAAGTGGGTCTATGCGAGTGGTTATCAACCTTCTTAATGTCACGATGCTTTAATATAGTTCCTCATGTTGTGGTGACCCCCAACCATAAAATTATTTTCGTTGCTGCTAGCACCACAACATGAGGAACTGTATTAAAGTGTTGCGGCATTAGGAAGGTTGAGAACCACTGGATGGAAACAGATTGATCTAAGAGTCCATCAGGTTACACAAGGCAGCTGGATGTACAGGATGCATCTGGATCTAGAGGAACCTTTACAACTGAAGTCAGAATGCCAGTCGTAGAGCCCAAAACTCATATAGGAATTTCTTCCTAGAGAGCCAAGGTTCACAGGATCAGAAATAGCAAATATTTTATGCTAGTAATAGCTTTGTTTGCTCCATGTCTCCTTTTTTTGTCCAGTGCTTTTCTGACACTCATCCAACTCATTTTATACCTGGATGCTTGCCACAATTTTGTAACTGGACCTTGCACAAAATCCGTCCTTTCCTCTTTTGTATCCCTGCCATGGCAACCATTATGATCAGCTCAAACTCATTGCCCCTGTCCCCAGATCCTTTTCACTGCTTGTAAGATAAATCCCCACACCTGTGTTTGGCATTTAAGGCTATCTTCAGTCTGCCCCAACCTCCTGCTGCTCTGGATAAGAGCCTCTATGACAGATTTACTAGCTGCCTTGACATCCTCAGGCACACCTTTGTGCTTCCAAGGCTGTAAACCTTTAGCTGTTCCATCAGCTTGAGAGGCCTTTTCCACCTACCTTCACCACTCAGCCTACACAGTCAGAACCCTGTGCAATGCCCTCTCCTTGGGGAATTGTTTCCTTGAACATTGGTGTGAAGTTGTATTTTACTCATTTGCAATTGTAAAAGCATTTTTGATTGCATAAGTTATTAAAAATTGAGGCTATCTGGATTTATGATAACTTTTATAAATATCTCGATCTATTTAAATAATTTTTGTTTATTATCTCATCACTTTCTTGTCTTCCAAAACAAACTATCAACTGCTTCAAGCCATGTTGCATACTTCCTCTTCAAAGTGAGCACGCAGCAGGTGCCCACTAAGTATGTGTTAATTTGAAAAATTACTTGCATTGCTCAGGTTTTCTCAGTGTTTCTAATTGATCTCAAATTTTTTGTACTAGATGAAAAAGCTTTTCTTCTAGGAAACTACCAATTAAATATTTCCTTAGAAAAATATGATGTTGCTTCCTGTAGTTATTTTCCACATTCTAGTATAGATTAGCATTGTTCCATCTTTTAGAAGCAAGTTGGATTTTGTGTGTGTTTATATAGGAATTCAGTGCTATTTTACTTTGTAGAATTATAATGACTTCTGGTACCAACTGCACACAGTTAGGCCAAACTTTCTAGGTTAAAACCACAGCAACGGGGTGGTGCCTGTGGCTCAGTGGGTAGGGGACCTGCCCCATATACCAAGGGTGGTGGGTTCAAACCTGGCCCTGACCAAACTGCAACAAAAAAATAGCTGGGTGTTCTGGCGGGTTCTCCAGAGGCTGAGGCAAGAGAATTGCCTAAGCCCAGGAGTTGGAGGTTGCTGTGAGCTGTGATGCCATAGCACTCTACCAAGGATGATAAAGTGAGACTCTGTCTCTAAAAACAAACAAACAAAAAACCACAGCAGCCTACAAGCCTGCCCTCACATCAGATACCAGTCACAAATTCAGGGATTTCTTGGCCACATTCACTTCTGACCAGCTGGCTACTAATTCAGTGCTTCCCACTACCCCTTCAGTTGGATAACTCACTAGAATGATACTCAGAACTCAGGAAAAATGCTATATTTATGACAATCTCATATTAGCAAAATGATAGACATCAGAATCAGCCTAAGGAAGACATGCATATGACCAGTATGAGAGGAGCGTCCTAAGTGCAAAGCTTCTCTTGTCCCAAGGAACATATTACCCTGCTGTCACATTGTATGTGATAGTACACAATGTACTGCCCATCAGGGAGACTCACTTGAGCTTTGGTGTTGAGAATTTTTATGGGGGTTCCTTTACATAGACATGAGTGATCAAATCATTGACCACATAATTGAACTCAATTACCAGCTCCCTCTCCCTAGAGCAATGGTTCTCAACCTGTGGATCATGACCCCTTTGTAACAATGAAAATACATCCTGGCATTAGGAAGGTTGAGAACTACTGCCCTGGAGGTTGAGCTGATTATTACCAGTACTGATCCTCTAGTCATAAGGTTGGTATTTTTGGCATGGCCAGCTACCATCCTGTATTCATTAGCATAAGCTAAAAGCCAACTATGAGTCATCTAATTAGCATAAACTATTAGGTAAGGGGCCCACCATGAATAACAATGACATTTCTTCGGGAAATTTAAGTTCCCAAAGAACTTAAATAAGCACATCTTCCCTCAGAAAAATCAATATAAAAATGATTCAGTTATTATTCAAATAAACAAGCCACAAACATTAAAACTGTACTTTAGACATTCCTCAACAGGCTGGGCTCCATAACTCAGTGGTTAGAGTACTGGTCTTGTAAACCAGGGGTTGCAAGTTTGACCCTCACTGGGGCTTCTGCCTAACTACTAGACATTCCTCAACAAAACAGTTATAGCATCACTTTTGCTTATAGACCACTGGCAAAAACTTAGTTACAGAACCATTGCTAACAGCAAGGCAGCCTGGAAGTTGTCTTTTCCTGGGAAGCAATGTGCCCAGTTAAAATTTGGGAATTCTAGTATTACAGAAAAAGAAGAAGATGGATATTGCTGGAGACTGGGAATGTGTGCCATGAGAACTAAATACTCCAAATGCATGTGGGAATGAAGTCACACTCTCTGGGTCTCAGTTTTTTCCTTTATAAGATGAAGTCTTGGCACTTGTGGAAATAGAGACCTTCCAAATAAGAATAATCAGAGACTATTTATTCAGAAAGTTCTCTAACAAAATTGTCACCCACAATCAACCTGCCTCACCTGCATTTGGCAGTGACCCAAATGCTTGCAGGGAATGAGAAAGCTTTATATTGGGGGTCGGGGTACGGACCACCAATTATTTCCTGACCAGAAGTTGTTGACATGGAAAAGCTGGAGGGTGAATAACTAGAAATAGGACATTTTATGTGATTGGTTTTAGGGGGATATTTGGCTTTCTATGGTTGGTTCTGAGTTGGATATGGGGCAAAATTACTGGCCAACTTGGGACTGTTCTTAGCTGACTGATGTAGAGGTTGTGTTTTGGCATCCAGGATGGTTGCTGCAGAAGTATGGGTCAGAGTTCTATTGTCATATATGGTGTATCCATTGTCCATTTGTATATTTAGTCCTTCAGGTTCCCCTCTTGGTCATTTTCTCTCTTTTTTTTGAGACAGAGTCTCAAGCTGTTGCCCTGGGTCGAGTGCCATGGTGTCACAGCTCACAGCAACCTCAAACTCTTGGGCTTAAGTGATTCTCTTGCCTCAGCCTCCCAAGTAGCTGGGACCACAGGTACCTGCCACAATGCCAAGCTATTTTTTGTTGCAGTTGTCATTGTTGTTTTAACTGGTCTGGGCCAGGTTCAAACCCGTCAGCCTTGGTGTATGTGGCTGGCACCCTACCCACTGAGCTAAGGGTGCTGCCCTGGTCATTCTTTTGCTTGAGAGAGGTTGACCAATTCAGGGAAGGCTAGATCTTTACCACTTAGGGATTGTTCACTTGTCTTTATAGTAAACTGTATCACAAAATTTTCATGATCTTTTTGTTGTATCATCATGACATTGCCTGAGGAGAAAGAAGCTATGCAGAAGCATTTCTCAAGGCCTATTCTACCACGCCTGCTTCAGTGATCCAAGTGCAGAGAGAAGTAATAGCAATGGCACAAATGTTAGCTACCATGATTAGTCAACAAGAAATCTAGAGCAATGCATTTGCCCATTATAACATGCCAATGAATTAAGACAGATATGTTTTCCATTTAGGGAAGAGGTGGTGTCACTGATGGCCGGGGTTAGTGATAGGTCTCTTACAGTCTTTTTATTTCCCACCATTGAAATACTGCTCAAATTGTTCACACAATGAGTCATCAATTCCCCCAATGTAGAGTGCCTGAATAATCAAGGGTGATCTCATTTTGAAGCTCATGCCTGGATTGAAATTTCCAACATTGATGACTTATAGAGTTAAAATTTCTATATATAGGTAAGTGTGGTTTTCAACTGCATTAGATTTTAGCAAGATCAAGTATCCTGGCTACAAAGGAAGTGAACTCAGTAGAAGAATATACAGATCCAGAAAAAAAGGAATAGTTCATAATTTAGGATTAGAACCAAGGCCTTACATTAACCATGTTACATATTTGGATCTCTTTTAGCTACTTCCAGGTGATAAGTAACTAACCCATTACCATATAAAGGCTGCTAAATTCAAATTTAGAATTTACTGGAGTCTGAGCAACAGATTGTACTAATTGGTCCTTTCTCTGGGAGAGAGGCACACTAGTAAAATCACAAGTTGATTTATTTGAGGTCATTTATCCCTGAAGGGTAGCAGTTCTCAACCTGTGGGTCATGACCCACAGAAACTGCATTAAAGGGTTACAGCATTAGAAAGGTTGACAACCACTGTTGTAGGGGGATAAATAAAAAAATAACAAAATAAAAAATAAAAGCCATTAACATTAAATTTAATGTTAATTTTATAAATGTCTCTTTTGATGAGATCAGAATCACTCAGGTGCATTTACCACGGTGGTGTGGTGCTGGATACCATATCCAATATTGGTAAGATTAGGGTAGTGGCTACTATTTGGAATAATTCAAGAATGCCATTAGAATGAGTCTGACTTAACAATTATAATAAAGATGAAAGAAAAGAGAAAAGACCCATTGTGGGTGGATGACACCTAGGGGTCTATAGAAAATGAGAATACAAATGACTATAAACAATAAGATGAAAAACAAAACAGGATTTCTATAGAGATCTTGGTCTGACTTCTTAGGCAGAGGCTATCCACTATCCAAGTTCATTTGTTCTGAAGACTTTGAACAGGTGTATAGTTGTACACATAATATCCTGGAGAATCTCCAGTTTGCAGTTATCTGTTGGAGTAGCCTTCTAGATGTGTCAATTCTTAATTGCTTCTTTATTTTATTTTATTATTATTTTTTGCACTTTCTGGCTGGGGCTGGGTTTGAACCCACCACCTTCAATATATGGGGCCGGTGCCCTACTCCTTTAAGCCACAGGTGCTGCCCTTTTATTTCATTTTTTTGAGATGGAGTCTCACTATGTCACCCTCAGTAGAGTGCTGTACTGTCACAGCTCACAGCAACCTCAAACTCTTGGGCTTAAGCGATTCTCTTGCCTCAGCCTCCCAAGTAGCTGAGACTACAGATGTCCACCACAATGCCCGGCTATTTTGTTGTTGTTGTTGTTGTTGCAGTTGTCATTGTGTTTAGCCTGGGTCAGGTTCTAATCCGCCAGCCTTGGTGCACAGAGCCTTAATTGCTCCTTTAATTGTGAAATGTATACCCTGGGACTAACTCCCTGGGGTTTCACTGCTGTATTTGTTCCTAAGGGTGCCTAGTCCTTTATAATGAGATCTAAGAGCAAATTTTCTTTGATGTCTCTTCCAATAGAAAAAAAACTCATGTTTTAACATAATAAAAAGGCTGTTTAGGTCATAAGGTGACCAGACGTCCTGCTTTTGGCGGGACAGTCCCAATTTTCAACAATTTGTCCCGTGTCCTGCGGCATTGTAAAAAAGTCCCTACTTTTGGAAAGAATGCATGACAAGCTAGGGAACGGCTGGACAACCGGAAGGGAATATATGGTTTTCAGCTGCTGAAAAAGTTAATGTAACTCCATTTGGGAATGAAGAGGTTAATGTAACTTCATTTGGAAATGAAAAGGCTAATGTAAACTCCCTACTTTCCTGGAATTCCAGGTGGAATTGGTATCAGAAGGAGACTGGCTCCCTCCCTTGCTTCTAGGCAAGGACAATTAGCTCAGAAGGAGCCAAACTGTCTGGAACAAAGAAGTAGCCCGCCTCTCTGGAGGGTCCCTAACCATAAACAGCTCAGCCAATAGCAGTCCGCCCAACAAAACACCCGATGAAATTCCTCTCTGCAATTCCTCTACGAGCTTTAAAAACCTCAGTTCGCTTCAGTAGGGGTTCGCCCTTCCTCCAGCCAAGCTGAAGGGAAGAGTGGCCCAGGCATATGCTTGCAAAATAAAGCACTTTTTGTCTTTACCTGTGTGTGCTGGTCTCTCAGTGGCAATTCTGGTCCCAACGCTGCTATGTGGCTATTTCGCCAGGATATGAGTTTTATATTATTTTTGTTAATTTTATAAATGTCAAACTTT
This sequence comes from Otolemur garnettii, assembly GCF_000181295.1. Taxonomy (NCBI): domain Eukaryota; kingdom Metazoa; phylum Chordata; class Mammalia; order Primates; family Galagidae; genus Otolemur; species Otolemur garnettii. The sequence continues at coordinate 3,005,278 of NW_003852543.1, read as the reverse complement.
AACAATAACAAATAATTGTTGAGAACTGATTATCGAGAACTGCTTATCAAAGTTCGTATTGTTGATCAGTTGTTAGAATTCGACCACCATTGTTTGGACTTAATGAACAATGGCATTTTTTGGCATTGGCAACCACGAAAACATTTTGTAACTGTCTCTCAGACGATACACATAGTACTGCATGCTAGTGCTAGTTAAAGAAGTGATGTCAACAAATCAGCTTATTCAGATAATTCAGGTAATTTATTTATTTATTTCATGAATTTAGCAGACAGTACTCATATTATTTATATTTTATAGTGGCGGCAAAAACTTTAGTGCCGGCCTTGAAAGTGACTTACGACTTACAAGGTATCATTATTAAAAAAATATATTGATAAGGAAAAGGTTAACTCTTGGGCATCAGCAAAAATCACAATAGAGAACAAATGTTTAGAAATATTTCATCATCTTGAAACAAACCATGTTCCATACAATAATGCACTAAAAATTGTGGGATACCCGCTGTTCTTACCAGGAACTAATGATGTGGCTGAACGCGTTTTATCTACAGTAAATAAGGTGTGGACATCAGAAAAATCACAATTAAGTGTTGAGACTTTGAAAGCCATTTTATATGTGAAATATAAT
>NW_003852543.1:2999144-3004628 GCF_000181295.1 Otolemur garnettii | reverse complement strand
GCCAAATGCATTTTTTTCTACGGTAAATAAAGTGTGGACATCAGAAAAATCACAATTAAGTGTTGAGACTTTGAAAGCCATTTTATGTGTGAAATATAATTTAACAAATTTTTGTGAAAAATTTCATGACCTTTTAAACAACAGCAATTTGCTAAAAAAAAATTCACTCAAATGAGAAATATGCTAAAGAATAAAATAATACTATACATAATTTTTTTTTTTTGGCCAGGGCTGGGTTTGAACCCACCAGCTTCGGCATATGAGGCCCGTGCCCTACTCCTTTGAGCCACAGGTGCCGCCCTAAACATAATTTTTTTAATGTATTATATTTGTAATTGTACTTATGTTGGAATTAAATATATATATATAACAATAGTATTTTTGCATTCTATGAAAAATTTTGTTACTCCATATAGACCAAATTTTTAATTAAGAACACCTCCCCCCCAATGGTGTCCCACTTTATCAATGTTGAAATCTGGTTACCTTATCCTAGTGGGAGAAGTTAGAGCAGCATATCTGGTGGTTCATTTTACTGGTCAGAAATACAGATCTATACTTTTTCATGGGGTTTGTCTAATGGCTTTCCTGGTCACCCAGGCACTGAAGTATGTCCACAAACCTCTTCTCCAGATTTCCTGGTCACCAGTTTTCTAATTATGTTCCTTTCAAGTGGCTCAACATGGACTTTCACTGGCCAGGACAGTCTGGTTATGGTCACTGCTGAGTGTCCCATATTCCAACAGCAGAGACCAACACTAAACCCCTGATGTGGCACCACTCCCAGAGGCTCAGCTAGCTATCTGGATGTAGGTTGATTACACTGGATCAGTTCTGTTGTGGAAGGTGCAGCACTTTGTTCTTACTGGAATAGACACCTTGGACGTAGAGTTACCCGTTCCTGCCCATGAAGCTTCTGCCAAAAAACTATCCAAGGGCAAGTATGGTGGCTCACGCCTATAACCCGCACTTTGGGATGCCCAGGCAGGGGGGTCTCCTGAGCTCAGGAGTTCAAGACCTGCCTGAGCAAGAGCAAGATCCGATCTCTAAAAATAGCTGGGCATTGTGGCAGGTGCCCCAGCTAATCCAGTGGCTGAGGCAAGAGGATTGCTTCAGCTCAAGAGTTTGAGGTTGCTGTGAGCTATGACTCCATGGTACTCTACCCAGGGTGCCAAAGTGAGATTCTGTCTCAAACACACACACACACACACACACCCCCCAAACAAACAAAAACAAACAACAACAAAAAACCCGAACTATCCACTGATCTATAGAATATTTTATTCACTGTTACGGTATTCCATACAACATTGCTTCTGATTTAGGAACTCATTCCACAGCAAATGAAGTGTGGCAATGAGTGGGCCCCTGCTCGTGGTATTTTCTGGTCTTACATGTTCCCAATGATCCTGAAGCAGGTGGCCTGACATGTGGGTGTCATCAATCACTTTTCTTTTAATTTAGCCAATTTGAGATGTAAAAAGTCTGTTGAAAACCAGATACATCAAAAATAGGTAGGACTGAAATAGGGAAAATGGAAAAAGAGGAATCTTTGATTGTAGCTCGTCAACTATTTTTATTCTTCTGTATGTTTGAAAATGTTTGTACTAAAAAATCAGACAATTGCTCTTGCATGCTTGGTAACCTCTTACAAGACATCTCTATCGTTCTGCCTCTGTTGCAGGTATGTGGTTCATCTGGGCAGGCAGAGACGATATGAAGCCAAGCCTAAAAAGAGTAAAACCCACCCCCCAAACACGGCTTAAGCCTAAGGTACGTATGTGTGACCAAACGTTAGAATCAGAATGAATCCACAAACGCGTGTGAAATCCAAAGTCATTTAAGTACTTAAAAAAACCTCAGAGTTCGGTACAAGCAACTTCTGTACATTCTTGTCAGTCTTATTCACTCCTTGGATTCTCATTGAATTGGGTGTCTTTCATCCACGTCTCACCTCTCAGGGATCCCCAGCGCCAGCTCCGGTCACCCTGAGGTGACCCCGCCTACGGACCGCCCCTGAGCCGCCACACCAATCCTCGGGTTGCTCCAGCCGGTTCCCCGCCCCTCTTTCGGACTATAAGCCCTAGAGCTAGACTCGCCCACATCCCGTTCGTGCCCCGCCCGCAGGTCCTAACGCGAGGACCGCCCCCCGCGGGGCTGTCAGCGGCTGTGCCGGACTCAGCCTACCCTGTGGCCTGTACCTGCAAACTCCACGCTAGTCTGCGGTGCTGCAGATCCTCTCGGGCCTCGAGAGTTCAGCTGCGGGCCGAGACTCTCTGTTTGACGAGGCGCAGTCGCGGTAGGCGGTGGGGACGGCTGCCCGGATCGGAGGCTGAGGCCCTGCTCCCCGCTCCAGCATGGCGGCTGCAGTACGCGCTGCGGGCCGCCTTCCTGCGCTGTGCGGCGGGCCGGCGGGTGAGCGCTGGGACCTCGGGAGCATGGGCTCGCAGTGGGGCTGCAGTGGGGTCCTCACGCCGGGCTCGCATCCTGCGCGAGGTTGCTGTGTGACCTTGCGCGCGTCCTCTCCCTCTCTGGGGTAGGGAGCTCTTGTCTGTAAAGTGTGGGTGAACTGGATACCATTTACCAAGATTGCTTCCAGTGGTACGTGCTGGGGTAAGACGAGCGGGAATTGGCAAGCATCGCTTTCCGGGGGAGACCCACAGATTCACTAGGTAATGTCAGTGTGGGGTTCAAGGCTGAGGGCCGCTGGCGAGAAGCTGGAAAGAGAAAGAACGGCCTCCAGTTTGAGGCGTATGGGATTAGCCACAGACGTTTTAGATTCCGGGCGAGTCGGTGGCCTTATTTTAAAAGACAGTGGTTCGAATGACTACTTTTGCTGTTACTGTCTTCCTTCCCCCTTATTGATTGTGTACAACCCTAGAAAGGGCTGTCTTCTGTCCTTTAACGTAACGTTGGCCTTTGCCTTCTCTATTTGTAATATTTTACTGTTACGTCTACTATCTAGCATTTGTAATTACTAAATCCAAAGACCTCTAAACCCTGAAGTTTTCTGTTTTGTAACTTATTTTTGCTGCAAAATTTGACCGGCAATCGTTTGGTGGAAAATCTGACTTGAACATTCTTTTCTCTAGGTTGTCATGACCCTCTCCTTCATTTTCAAAGCCCCATTCAAATAGTACCTACCTGTTGTAGCTTTTCTTCATGAGCTCTTAGTATGTCTAGAGACTTTTTAAAGTATTATCTTGAGTTCATCTTCACATTGCCTTTATGAGGTAGATAATGTTATTCCCATTTTACAGATAAGGGAATTAAGGCACACAGAGATTGAGAAACTTGCTCAAGGTTAGACTAGGAAGACGTCAGATTCTTTTCACTTACACCGCCTGGCTCCAAAGCCTGTTCTTTTGTTTTGGTAACAGCCTTACTGAGATATAATTCACATACTGTCGAATTCATCCATTTAAAGTGTACAATAAATTGGTTTTTAGTATATTCACAGAACTGTGCAACCATCACCACAATCAATTTTAGAACATTTTCTTCACTCTGAAAAGGAAACTATACTTTCAAGCTGTCACCATCCAACCCTATCCTTCATGTTTCCCATTACCCCCCAGCCCTGGGCAACCACTAATCTACTGCTATAGTTTGCCTGTTCTGGACATTCTGTTTAAATAGAATAATATGTGGTCTTTCAAGACTAGTTTCTTTCACTTAGCATAATGTTGTTGGAGTTCATCCATGTTTATGTATCAGTACTCCTTTCCTTATTCTGTTGAATGAATACACCACATTGTTTATCCATACATCATTTGTCTTCCACCTTTTGGCTATTATGCTTAATGTTGCCTTAAACATCTATTTGCAGTGCTTTTGTGTTACACATATTTTCTTTTCTCTGTGTATATACCTGGGAATAAAAATTACTGGAGCAAATGGAGCTCCCGAGTGTAATTTTTGAGGAAGTGCCAGACTGTTTCCCAAAGTAGCTGTACCATTTTACATTCCTGCCCAACAGTGTATGAGGGCTCTGATTTCTACACATCCTGCTAACACTTGTTTTTATCTGTCCTTTTGTTTATAGCCATCCTACTATGTATGAAGTGATATCAACTTGTGGTTTTATTTTGCATTTCTCTTATAAATAATGAGCATGTTTTCACATACTTATTGGCCGTATATGTATGTTCTTTGGAGAAATGTCTATACAAATCTGTCACCCATTTTTAAGTTGGTTTGTCTTTTTATTTTTGCATTGTAAGACTTCTTTATATTTTCTAGATACAAATCCCTTTTTTAGATACATGATTTGTAAACATTTCATCTTATCCTGTGTGTTATCTTTTCCCTTTCTTGATCTTAGAAGCTCGCAAGTTTTAAATTTTGATGAAGTCTAACTTAACTTTTCCTCTTTTTGTTGCTGTGATTTTGATGTCTTATCTAAGAAACCATTGCTAAGTCCAAGGTTATGACAGTTTATTCCTATATTTTCTTCTAAGAGTTTTATAGTTTTAGCTCTTACCTTTACATCTTTGGTCCATTTCACATTAAATTTTATATATAGTGTGAGATAGGTCTCCATCTTCATTCTTTTGTCTGTTGATGTCCAGTTGTCCCAGCCTCATTTGTTGAAAACATTCTTTCCCCACTGAGTGGTCTTGGTACCCCTGTCAAAAATCACTTGCCTGTAAATGCTGTCAGAGCCTCTTCACTGTGTGCGCAGTGCAGGCAGAGCCTGTTGCTATGCAGGCTCTAGAGGGACAGGGGAGCACTGCAGAATTGGGAGGCTTAACCAAGAGGTGATGTTTCAGATAAACCAGGAGAGCCTGGCAGAGACACACAGTGTGCAAGAGCAGAGTGAGTTCAAGACCAACTACAGGTCTGGCACGGCCAGAGAGAGGGAGGAGGGGAGAGAGAAAGGTGGAGCGTGAGGCTAGTGTGGAAGCATGGGACCGTAGGGCAGCCCTGTAGGCTGTGCTGAATGGTTTTGACTCTGTTATGCATGGCCAGTAGGAAGGCAAAAATGTTACATTAGGACTGTAAAGTGACCAGACCTGTCCGTTATTTTAGAAGAGTGGTGAAAGTGGGATCCTATTAAGATACTCTTATTACTGTGGCTGAGTAATGATATGGCCTAAATGGAAAAGAGACAATGAGGCCGTAGAAGTTGTAGCTGACAGGTGGATTGATTTTTGAGGAGACTCTGTAAGGCTTGGTAACTGGTTGGATGTGTGGGTGAGAGGAGGAGTTGAGGTGTGATGTCAGCTACTTGGCAAGTGGTCCTGGGGCCCAGGAAGACTCATTCATTTGTCGTAGTTATTCTGTAGGTATTACTGTTTAAAATTATATAGAAATATATAATAAAAAAATTTTTTTTTTTAATTTGCAGGTCATTTATGGTCCAGGCAACTTTCTCTAAATGCCTTTCCAGTCACTTCCATTTTGGCATTGAGGACTACCGTCAACAATGGTGAGATTCATTTATCTAATTACCTTTTTAAATAAGATTTAATGTTAGAGTAG
>NW_003852543.1:2983549-2998898 GCF_000181295.1 Otolemur garnettii | reverse complement strand
TTTTTTTTTTTTTTTTTTTTTTTTTTTAAGAATCTCCCTTTATCATCCTTGTTAGAATGCCATGGGGCCATAGCTCACAGCAACCTCATACTCTTGGGCTTAAGTGATCCTCTTGCTTCAGCTTCCCAAGTAACTGGGACTACAAGTGCCACCACTATGTCCAACTATTTTAGAGAGGTGTGTCGCTCTTGCTCAGGTGGGTCTCAAGCATTCTACCTCCCAGAGTGCTAGGATTACAAGTGTGAGCCACTGCTGGCTGCCACAGTCTTTATAATGGAAATTCATAGGGTCTCAAGAGTGTTTTTTGAATTTTTTATGATTGCAATTGTTATAGCTCAGGATTTTAATCTATAATAGCTAAATAATTTTTATTGAGTTATTACTGTGTATTACGCTTTAAGTATGTTATCTTGGTTAATCTTCATACCAGTCTGGATTTTTTTCTTTTTTTTTTTTTTTTGAGATAGGGTCTCTTTCTTCACTCAGGCTGGGGTGTAGACGCATGATCTTAGCTCATTGCAGTCTCGAACTGCTGGGCACACGCCACCACACCCAGCTAATTTTTTGGTGAGACAGGTTTCACTGTGTTGCCCAAGCAGGTCTTGAACCTCTGGCCTCAAGCAGTCTTCCCGCCTCAGGTTCCCAAAGTGCTGGGATTAGCCGTGTGAGCCACCATGTCTGGCTCCTCATACCAGTTTTTATCAGGGGGTTATTTCCATCTTATAGATGATGGAGAGAGTCTCTGAGAAGCTAAGTGACTTGTTCAAGACAAAATAGCCAGTAAATGACAGGGCTGGGACCTGAGATGTCTGGGTAGTATGGTGCCTTCTTGTATGTCACACAAGTCTTTTACCTCTATAGGACAGGGCCATCTCTTTAGTTGCTCTCCAAGAAGGAAGGAAGCCAATCCAGACTGAGTCCATGTTGTACTTGTGATCCATTAAATCTTGCCTTTTGCCCAAGGACTATTGTTAGGACAGAATCTCATATTGAGTGCTAGGCTTTACTCTTACTCTCTTTCTTCTTGCTATCTGAAACTGTGAGATGCCTTTACACCTTGGTCGAGCGATCCCACAGAGGAATCAGGCAGACCTGGGCTCTTCCCTTTATTTATATATTCATTGGTTGACAAACTACTTCCTCTGCCTTTTACTATGAGCCAGGCAGTATCCCTGACCTGAGCTGATGTGGGAACCTGGAGAAGGCTTTTGTGAGGAAAACCAGAAAGAAGCACTCTGGAGAAGGCCCTGGGTGGGGATAGCTGAGTGCTGACTGTTAGAATGAGGCAGAATGCTCTGCTCTATTACTTATCTTTGCAACCAGGTATAATACAACCAGTTCATACATTACCCCTTGGGGCCTCAGTTTCCTTGTCTATAAATTAGAAATAGTAGTCCTTACTTCACATTGTATTATATTTTAAAATATTGAACTTCTAAAGCATATGAAAAAGTTTATATATACTTTTTTTTTTTTTTTTTACGACAGAGTCTTACTCTGGTGCCCTAACTAGAATGCCGTGGCATTATAGCTTACAGCAACCTCAAGTTCTTGAGTTCTTGAGTTCAGGTGATCCCCTTGTCTCAGTTTTTCTGTTTTTAGTAGAGATGGAGTCTCACTGTTGCTCAGGCTGGTCTCAAACTTTTGAACCAAACAATCCACCTGTCTCACCCTGCCAGAGTGCTAGGATTATAGGTGTGAGCCACTGCACCCAGCCTGGAAAGGTTTATATTTTCAAACCAGTTCTCTTTCCTGCCGCTCCTCATCATTCAATGGTAACTTTTAACTCTTCCAGTTTTCTTCTGGTCATATTTCCAAATATTTTCTTTTATTAACATTGTTATGCTAATTGAAAAGTTAACTCTTACTTTATTGTCCCTACTTTCTCCTTATATAGTTATAAGCATAATTTTGTTTGAATCACTGGGCAGTGTTTTCATTATTAAGGTTATGTATTCACAGTTGAGTTAGGTAGTATTTTATCATCACGTTTTCCTACATTTTCTTTTTCCTAGAATTAACAATTGCCTTGTTTTAAAAATACTGCTTGGTTTCCTTCGTACCTATGACTGTATTTTCCTAATTATTACAACAGATTGATTAGAAACATAGCAGTAATTTTTGCAAAGCCTCATACACATCACTGGTCGCTAGCTTGATTTAATAAAAAAGACTTTAATTAGAAAGTTTTTCATGGTGAACATGGTTAAAAACACTAAAATGAAACCTTTTTTTTGAGACAGAGCCTCAAGCTGTCCCCCTGGGTAGAGTGCCGTGGCTTCACAGCTCACAGCAACCTCCAACTCCTGGGCTCAAGCGAGTCTCCTGCCTTTGCCTCCCAAGTAGCTGGGACCACAGGTGCCCACCACAACGCCTGGCTATTTTTTGGTTGCAGCCGTCATTGTTGTTTGGCAGATCCGGGCTGCATTCGAACCCGCCACCTTAGGTGTATGTGGCTGGCGCCTTAACCATGAAATGAAACCTTGAATGCAGAGTTTGTGTCTTTGGGGAGACCCACATGAGGGGGCTTCCTGGGCTTAGACTACTTTGGACTCAGGGTGATTGTATCCTGAGACAGGGACTTCATGGTCTGAAATTAGTAATGTGCCACATGTACATATCAGTACAGTGGGCCTAGTTCTTTATGTTGACCACTCCGTATGTTGACGAGTTTGTTATAGCCCATGGATAATCCACTTACAAAGATTGTACTGTATTTCTAAACTCTGAAGTCAGTTTCTACTTTTGATAATTTGGACCTTTTGAGGCTACCTACAGTATTAGCTGTGAATAGTATTTCAGTTTTTTGAGAAAGATTAAAGATTCTAAATCTGATAGTAATGAGCTATACACGTCTTTTTTTTTAAATTATTTTTTATTAAATAACAACTTTGTACATTGATGCATTTATGGAGTTCAGGGTACTGCTTCGATATACAATATGAAGTGTTTACATTGAACTAAGTAACATATCCATCACAATTATACTCGTGCTTTTTTTTTGGGGCCAGGGGCTGGGTTTGAACCCGCCACCTCCAGCATATGGAGCCGGCGCCCTACTCCTTTGAGCCACAGGCACTGCCCTATACTCATTTCTTAATAGTTTTGAAGTGTACCATTGTATCATGCACATTAGGTGAGGTCCCCCTAAATACCTTCCCTCTTCCCATATCCTTCTTCCCCTCCCCTCTCTTCTTTCCTTCTACTTTCTGGACTATAGTTATGTTTTACAATTTGTATGAGTGCGTAGGTGGTGTATACATCTTGAGTCACGTTAAAGTCTGCAGTATTAAACAAGGCAAGATTAAATACCTTAATAGATATTAAATTAATATTAAGATTTTTTTTAAAAATTAAGGAACATACAAGTAAAGCCAAAATGTCCTGCATGATGGGATTTAGAATGACAGTGGAAGTCCTCAGTATTTTTGAAATGAAAAGGCAGTATTTTCTGTGTACTTTTTATAGGCTGATTAAGTAAGCTCATGGGTCTAGAGGGGCCTCAAGTGTGTCTTCTGAGGTCTCCCTCCATGCACTTGAATAATTAATCTGGAATTGCAATTGGTGTTTAAATCCCATTTTCTAACTAGTCTTGTGACTTTTGGCAAGTACCTAACCTCATAGGCCTAAGTTTCTTATTTTGTAAAAGGAAAAGTTTGGTTTAAGTAAACTTTGGTGATTAAAAGGAAATTTTTCCTTTATTTTAGTATCTGTATGCGGTGGAGATATATCGATAGCATACTGCAACCATTTAATATTATTTTTCTCCCTTTGCTTAACCAAAGTCTTATTGCTATTTAAGATAATTTCTATTGTATGGCCCCTTTGTGGCAATGAAGCAGCTGTTACTGTCTTCTTTATAACTTTGTATAAACTTGAAAATAGCTGTTGTCACTCTGGTTTTCCACTTTTCACCCCAGTACCCTTAGATGCCCTTTTTTCTCTCAAGAGCTATTTTAATGCCCTTCATCACTTCTCTTGTAGTCTCTCTGTTGAAACACAAAGCATTCTCATGCATAGATTTTCTCACCCTGCCCTCTTCCAGGACACCACCATCTGTGGGCTTGATACATTTTCATATAGTGAAAAAAATAAAAAAAGAAGTCCCTTATCCAATATTAAATGTATCAGTTTTCTTCCCTAGAGACAACCACAATTAGCACTTTCTAGACTTAAGTCTGTAGAATAAATATATTCACAGCCCCCTCTTTGTTTTTTAAACATGAAAAGTAGGATAACCTACATGCTATCCTGCACATTGTTCTCTCACCTGGTTTAGTTACAGGTCTTTCCACATCAGTACATTGCCCACCTGCATACAGTAGAGGGCGCCATTTGCCCAGAATAGAGTGCTGAACTTAAAGTTCGATAATGCTGCCCACAAACCCTGCCTGTGGGTGGTGCCTGTGGCTCAGTGGGTAGGGCTCTGGCCCCATATACCGATGGTGGTGGGTTCAAACCTGGCCCTGGCCAGCTAAAACAATAGTGGCAACTGCAACAAAAAATAGCTGGGCATTGTGGCGGGTACCTGTAGTCCCAGCTACTTGGGAGGCTGAGGCAAGAGAATCGCTTGGGCCCAAGAGTTGGATGTTGCTGTGAGCTGTGACGCCATGGCACTCTGTCGAGGGTGACAGAGTGAGACTCTGTCTCAAAAAAGAAAGAAAGAAAGAAAGAAACCCTGTGTGGATGGGTCTATTTCTTTAGACAGCTGTATCTGGTGTGTGGATGAACTGTAACTACTCTAACTAGGATGGGCATTTAGGTTGTTATTGGTCACAAATTTTGATTTTTTTAAAGAAGATTGTTTTCAAAATCTTTTTCTAAAAGTGGCATTTATTGGAATGCCAAAATCTTTTTCTAAAAAGTGGTATTTTATTGGAAATGGTCATTTGGCGCTGGCTGTGTTTCTCGATAGCCAGGAAGCGTCTAACTCAGACTTTGATTCCTTTTGCCCACAGGCTCATCATTGGGAACTGGAGACAACCGGCAGTACACCAGCTTGAGCCATGCGCTGCAGACACAATGCTGTATTTCTTCTCCCACTAGCTGGATGGGCCAGCAGTATAGACCATATAGTTTCTTCACTAAATGTATGTAGAATGGCCACAATGAACATTTTAATGATTAGTTTATAATGTACTATTAAAATAAAAATGTTCCTTAATGTACCTCCTAGAATTATCTCACGTGGTACCAGTTGTATTTATACTTTGGGAAGCACTAGTTTACTTTAATCTCCTCATTTAGGACACCTAGGCCTACAGGATATTGATTCATGGCCTGGATCCACTGTTGATACAGGTTTATACCAAGAGTGCACTCACAATCTATTTTCAGTTGTGTCTTAGTGGAGGAGCTAGAACATCTAGTCAGGAAAAGTTATTTTAAAGAGTCATTGTTTATTAATGCTACTCTTATTTGTGGTAGTGTTTGGAAGAGTTTAAACTAAACTAAATTAGCTCATTAGGTAGTAAGTGGAGATTGAATTCACAACTCAGCATTAGGCAGATTAAAAAATTAGGATTATAAATGCAATTAATGACTAGTTTAGAATATTAAGTCAATATAGAAAACTCAAAGAAGAGAAAATCACCTGCATTCCTACTACTTTGAAAAACTGGGTTTGCTGACTTTTTCAATGCAGTAGTATATTTGCGTATTTCCCATAGGCTTCTCCAGTGCAATGTTATGAGCATAGAGTATTTTTTTGTATGTAGACCAGGCATCCTCAAACTACGCCCCACAGGCCACATGCAGCCTGCCTAGGACATTTATCCAGCCAGCCAGGTGTTTTGGACGCTGCTGCCTGTCCTGTTTAGCAGCCGACTTGTCCTGGGGCGTGGAGTCCAGCCCTCCAACGGTCTGAGGGACAGTGAACTGGCCCCCTGTTTAAAAATGTTTGAGGACCCCTGATATAGACAGATCACTTTAATTTAGAGTAACTAGGTCATTTGTGTAGCAACACAGAAGAGAGGATCAGGTGGTGGGGGATTAAGTAACATAGGGTTTGGTGTACCTGCAGATTTACATGGAGAGAAAAGAGAAGGGATAAAACTGGGGCCTTTAGTCTCTTCTGTTAGTGCCCATAGCCCCAGTTTTTTCTAAGAGGTTTTTGTTTTTTAATTTCAGAACCAAGAGGAAAATTTATTCATAGATGTTTTACATTACCAATCTGTTCAGCTACAGTATTACTGAATTTTTGCCTTCAACTGAGCTTTTTTCGTTACTAGAGAATATTTTTGTTCTTCCGTTGTCAAATCATTTTCCTTTAATTGTTGCACGATGTTTTCTGTGGGTTTACAAAGATCCTTACTGTCCTGAAAGACCAGGAGTGCCTTCTCACACTCAGTCAGCAGAGCTGGTTTGGGAGCTTCCTGGCTCAGTTTGCAGAGTGGTAGTGCACAGGCCCCATCAGTGCGGTGCTGGTCTTGTGTGCCCACTAAGCGGTACCCCTCTTCACAGTAATAAGTAACGGTAGATTTTCTAAGAGTTTTATATTCCAAAAAAATAGAAAATATATTCTAGTAGGGAGTATATTAAATTTACAGGACTTGGGAATTTGTTTAATAGTCCTTTCCCTATTCTAAAAAGCCTTTTCTCTAATTCTTATTATTGTAGAGGTGCCCCTGACCCTCGGAGACCCTTGTCTTCCTGGTTATCCCACTCCTACTTCTGACCCTCTTGTTAGCCTATGTTCTTCCTCAAGTATATGATGCCCTTGTGAGTTTGTTCATATTGAGATTAGCTCCAACGTGTGCTGAACTCAATTGAAAACTAGAGGCTCGGCTCCTATAGCTCAACCGGCTAAGGCGCCAGCCATGTACACCTAAGGTGGCGGGTTCGAATCCCCAGCTCGGACCCGCCAAACAACAATGATGGCTGCAACCAAAAAATAGCCGGGCGTTGTGGCGGGCGCCTGTGGTCCCAGCTACTTGGGAGGCTGAGGCAGGAGACTCGCTTGAGCCCAGGAGTTGGAGGTTGCTGTGAGCTGTAATGCCACGGCACTCTACCCAGGGGGACAGCTTGAGGCTCTGTCTCAAAAAAAAAAAAAAAAAAAAAGAAAACTAGAATAGGGCTGGGTTTTGCTGTTTCAATAGAAAATAGTCTTTGATTTTATAAATCATCAAGAAATAAAAAGTCAAAAATTTTCAAAACTCATTAAGATTTCCTAAGAATATTTAACATTGTACTTACAAACTTATCCCTCTGCTGTAGAGGGCCCACCAATTAAATCCCTTTGATTCAGATTAGCAAGCAGTGTTCCTTAGTATGAACAAGAGAGCAGTAATTCAGTATATCAAATTGGACACTATTGTGGATTTTATGTGTATGTATATGTGCATATATTTAAAACATGAATCTGTTTTTTTTAAACTACGATAGTCAACAGGTATTTATATTAGCATACTTATGCTTTTCCAGAAATGGTGAGAAAGAATTGAAATAGTATATCATTCTAACTGGCCTTTTTTGGTTAGTTAGAATCTTAGACCTGATGTAAAAATAGTAAAATCTCTGTTAAAAGGACTTAATTCAACCTGCAGCCATTCACAAATCATGTTTATGAAACATTTAATAATATGGGAAATTAAAAAAAAAAGGAATATGGGAAATGGTTCACAATGTAATATTAAGCAAAAAGACAGAAGACAAAATTGTACAGTTGTATAATTTCAGTCTTGTTTAATACAAACATATATTCACGTATGCATGCATGTATAAAGGAAAAGGCAGAGTATACATTCCGATTGACAGTGGTAGTGGGATTATAATTATATTCTATTTCCCAGATTTTTAAAAATAACTGATTTATAATCTGAAAAATGATGAAAACATTTAAAATTGCATATTGGCATTCAGAAGTTGACTGATTTGCTATCTTTTTCAAATATATTTAGGAATTTTATTTTCCTCTTATAATATGTAAAAAAAAGAGCTAAACTCTTAATCATTCTTTCACATTTTTGTCTTAATGTCAAGTTCTTTTTAAAATGAGTCCCTTTTAGTCTTAATGAGTTATTTACTGTGATTCTAAGTGAAGGAAACTGTAATTGATTGACCTCTTAGTATGCCTCTTTTACCAGTGAACTTTTAAGTTTTCAGTGGCATTTATAGGTACCAGTGCAGTTATCAGGCAGTCAGATCTTTAATGAGAGGTATTTTGAGGTTGGTACTTTTATTTTGAAACTGTGGTCCTTTTAAGCAAGTTAGTGTTGGCCTAAAATTTGAACTTATTAATAATTTTTGTTCTCATCCAGGCTGTTCAAAGCAGCATGTGATATGGAATCTTATTTTCCTGAGCTTCACTGGTAAAGAACAGCTGAAATATATATGTGTGTTTTGAAAAATTGGATACGATCCAGATATAAAGCATTTAAAAATATTATAAATCTAAACATTTTCCCTCTTCATTTTATCTACCTGGAGGGTCAAGGTAAAGTCTTTTAGGGTTCATAAGAGGAGAGTGAAGATACTCATATTTGTTTTCTAGAATGTTTAGTATTTCCGGCACGTAGGTATATATGTATCTTAGATTTTTGACTAGTATTGTATTTGTGTGGCTCTGATTCTTTATTAAATAAATTTATAGTGGAATAATTGATTTTATAACCATAGATTCTGTTCCAAATTTATGGGTTCGGGTTGAAATGTGGATTCTTGTTTGGACTAAGAAACCCATATTAGGAAGGATAGTTGGTTATCTTACTGGTTATAATGGAGCAAGAGGTCAGGGAAGAGACCTATGTAGTAGTTAATAAATGTCGGGGAAGAAAATACACTGGTCAATAACTGGGACTCAAATGTTGGCTTTCTTTTGTGGGAGAAAGCAGTAGAATTGCTTTCTTTTCGGCTTTCTACACGTGGCCATTTGACACAAAGAATGATTTAATTTTGCTTCCATTACCTTAGTGATGAGTGTAAAACTGGCTTCTTCTGGAGTCTCACTTTTTATCCAGTAGGAGACCATAAATCATTGCTTGAAAACTACAGAATTAAGAAATAATCCTTTTTCATTACAGTGACAGCAGATGAGCTATGGAGAGGTGCTTTAGCAGAGACTGGTGCTGGAGCAAGAAAAGGAAGAGGCAAAAGAACTAAGAAAAAGAAGAGAAAGGATTTGAACAGGGGTCAGATCATTGGCGAAGGTAAACTTGGTTATTAAAACAGCTAAAATACTTTTTAAGTTCCCCCTCCTAGATTTTATAGGTATTTTATAAACTAGAAGGATCAAAACATTTCTTCTGCAGGGTAGTAGGATTTTTGGTTTTAGAATTCAACCAGATAACTTACTCGTTGCTCAAAAATTCTAGGGGAGGAAAATCCCATAGAGAAGGATTCGTTCATTTAGTTATTCATTCAATAAGCCCTCAGTATCCTTGTGTGGCATCTCTTGTAACCGTCACTCAAAAAGCTTCCAATTCAGTGATAGAAGGTAGAATAAATGGAGAGTTGGCAATTTTCTCTGCAAATGGAAGAAAGTAAATATTCTCTTTTTTTTTTTAAGAGACAGAGTCTCTCATTCTATCACCCTCAGTAGAGTGCTATCATATCACAGCTCACAGCAACCTCCAACTCCTGGGCTTAGGCAATTCTCCTGTCTCAGCCTCCTGAGTAGCTGGGACCACAGGTGCCTGCCACAATGCCCAGCTATTTTTTTGTTGCAGTTTGGCTGGGGCTGGGTTCGAACTCACCACCCTCAGTGTATGGGGCCAGCGCCCTACCCACAGAGTCACAGGCACCGCCCAATAGTAAATATTTTCAGCTTTGCAAATTATGTGGTCTGTTTTGTAGCTCCTCAGCTCTAATGTTGTAACACAGAGATAGCCATAGGCAGTACACAATTGAATGGGCATAATTGTGTTCCAACAAAACTTTATTTACAAAAACATTGGCAGGCTAGATTTGGCTGTGGACCTTCTTTTGCTGACCCCTAGGAGCATGATTGTTTACGCTCCTACTTTTTGAAGTGTAAAAATAGTGCAGTGTTCTTAAATCAGCCTCGTTTGTGCTGTGGTTGTGACAGATCATCTTTGATAATAATAGCCTTTCAGGAATAAAGAAAACACCTTGCACTGCACTCCCAGCATCCCATGCCTACTTGCATGTTCTTCTTTATGACGTACCTTGTATCTCACTTAATGTTTTTTAACATTTATTTTTTAAAAATAATCATGTATTTATACTTTCTCAGTAAAAAAGAAAAAAAAAGAAAAAGGATTTTAGAGAAACTAAAGCCCCTCTTGATGTCCCTTTTGTCTTTCCCAGTCCCACAGTCTGCTGAGAAAATTACCAGTCTCATTTTGGTGTGTTCCCTTCAGTATTTTTAATAAATGCCCTAAAAGACATGTATATTTTCTTCTTTTTAAAAGTAATTAATTATATCACATGGTACATCCTGTCTTACACTTTACTTTTTCACTTAATACTAGGTTTTGGGACTCATTCCATATTAGAACCTAGAGGGCTACCTCATTCTTTGAATTTAGTGCAGAATGTTTTGTACGTTGGATGTGCCATGGTTCATTTAACCATTCCACTATTGCTGAACATTTGGATTACTTGTGTTTTTTGCCTTTGTTACAAATAACCTTTGCATGGACATCCTTGTCCAAGCACACACATCTGCTTTGTACCTGCATGTAAGTGTTTGTAGGTCATACCGGAAAGTGGAATTAGTAGCTGTCAGAGTAGATAGGTACATTGAAAATTTTGGTAGCGGCAGGTGACCTGCAAAGTGATTGTATTAGCTGAAGTTTCCACTAACAGGGTGTCATTATATGTACATATGGTGCCTAGCATTTTAACACTTGGAGAATGAAACTTTAAAAAAATTCTTGTTTATTTTGTTAAACCTTCAGGGCATTATGGTTTCCTGTGGCCTGGTCTGAATGCCCCTCTTATGAAAAATGGAGCAATGCAGAACATTGCCCAAAGAAGCAAGGAAGAGCAGGAGAAAATAGAGACTGAGATGATCCAGCAGAGAGAAGAGTGGGACCGCAAGAGGAAGATGAAGGTTAAACGAGAGCGAGGATGGAGCGGAAATTCGTGGGGCGGCGTCAGTCTTGGTCCCCCTGACCCTGGTCCCAAAGGAGGTAGTAGAGTTCTAGTTTTGCTTGCCTTTGTGACAAAGAGAATACTTGTATTTTGGAATTTCCTTCAAATGATATTTGTCTGTTTAGACTTCTTTTCCCACAGAAGGATTTGAGCATCACATTGTTATCCCAACTATATTTTATGGACTCCTAGAGGCCCATAACCAACAAGTATTCCATCAGGATGGAAAGCACTGGGTTCCTACTGTCTTTATTATGTGGCTTCTCAAAATCTTTTTTTTTTTTTTGAGACAGTATCTTACTTTGTCACCTGGCGAGTGCTATAGTATCATCATATCACACAGCAACTTTAGACTCTTAGGCTCAAGCGATCCTCTTGCTTCTCAAATAGCTGGGATTACAACACCCGCCATGATGACCGGCTAGTTTTTCTATTCCTTTTTGGTGGAGACGGGGTCTTGCTCTTGCTCAGGCTGATCTCAAACTCCTGATCTCAAGCGATCCGCTCACCTCAGCCTCCCAGAGTACTAGGTTTGAGGTGTGAGCTACTGCACTTGACCTCAAATCCTTAAATGTGTGTGATGTGCATTATGTATCTATAGGAGCTATTTGTGAGATGGAATGTCTCCCAATTGGCTGTCGGGGTACCTACGGAGTAGCATGGCTTAGGAATACTGTTTCAGTAATAGAAGTCAACAAACTAAATAGTTGTCATTAAGCCTCATAAAAGCACATATGAAACAAAAATTGATAATACTTAGGCCAAATTAGAAAACAAAAATTTTCTCCTCTATTTAATATGTAAAGAAAGTAAAAATCATCTGAAAAACTTATTTTTGCCAATGAATGGGAGAAAAGGAAATTAGGCAAAAGTTTGACTGCTTTCTTTAGAATTTTGATTCAGTAATTCGGGGAAAGATTGAGATGGAGAGATTCAGGCAAACATTCTTAGAGTTGAGCAAAATGCTTTAGTTAAGGGATAAAGGTATGGGATGGAGAGAACAAAATTCATGAACAAAATTTAAGTCACAAACAAGGGCTCCAGATTCTAGGATAAATGGGCCAGTTTCTTTAACAGAAGGAGGAGCAAGGTACAGATTCAGGTGTACCTGTATTGTTGACAGTGGAAAGGTGAGGGTGTTACATGGTGTCTGGTGGCTGCAGTTCATCTGTAAGGAAGAGATGGAGTCATCTTCTGAAAATGAGATGAGGGCATTGATGAGCAGGACCAGCAGAATATTTCTTTATGAAATGGTAGCAAATCTGGAATTGGCTTTAAAATTATCCAATGGGGGCTTGGCGCCTATAGCTCAACTGGCTAAGGCGCCAGCCACGTACACCTAAGGTGGTGGGTTCGAATCCCCAGCCCGGACCCGCCAAACAACAATGACGGCTGCAACCAAAAAATAGCCGGGCGTTGTGGCGGGCGCCTGTGGTCCCAGCTACTTGGGAGGTGGAGGCAGGAGACTCGCTTGAGCCCAGGAGTTGGAGGTTGCTGTGAGCTGTAATGCCACGGCACTCTGCCCAGGGGGACAGCTTGAGGCTCTGTCTCAAAAAAAAAAAAAAAATTATCCAATGGGGTGGGAGTTGGGGCAGATTTTAGAGGAAAGAAGATTGGCTATGAGATGATGCATATATTTATTAAAGCTGATTAATGAGTACTTAAACACTTTTCATTCTGCTGTTTAATTTTTGTATGATTGAAATTTTTTATAGTTGTGAAAAAATAAAGTAACATAGAGACTACTTGCATTGGTGGCTGCTTAGTGAGCAGAAAGAGACCTAACTAAAAGAGCATAAAAGTGTACAGGCTGAATGGAGGATTTTATTGAAGTGGAAACCATGAATTTTTAGTGTATGTACTTCGCTTGGGGCTTCTCTCCAGCAACACCAAGCAGGCCAGGTGTGGTTATGTGGATATGCATAGATTCAAGCCAAGATAGTGTGGTAGAGAGGGAAAAAGGTGAGGAAGTTGGGGAGTCTGCACCTGACCTCCAAGTCTTAAGTGTGCGTGTTTCCACAAATCTAATAGAAATGATGGACTGTGGTGCCTTGGCAGAGTGAGAGAGGCCATGAAGACTGGTGAGGGCCAGAAAGGAAAGTAGTGCTAGAGGTGCTGAGGAGCGAGTAAGTGAGGGAGCTTGAGGAGGATGTGTAATCGGGGAGATAAGTGACTGAGTTTCTGAGTCAGTGGTGGAATAGTCTCTAGTAATGAGTAGACTAGCGCCTTCAGAATGGTACCAAAAGATAATGAAGTTTTTTCTCACTTAAAAGTCTGTGGTGGTGCTTGTGTTGAAGCATGTTTTCATGTGTTGATGGTATAGACACATTTAATCTGATGGTTTTTTCTTTTCTCCCTATAGAAACATACGAGGATTTTGATACCAGGATACTTGAGGTAGGCGTGTTGAATTAAATACCTAGTTAAGCCTTTAGATAGGTGGGTGGGTGGAGCAGAGATAGGGCAAGAGGAACTGTGAGGAAAAGCCTTTGATGTGTGATGGTTCTGTGACAGAACCATCTGATGTGTGACAGAGCTGATTGGAGTAAGGAATAATGCAGCTTTAATTTCAGTTACTTGTTAACTTGGTTCTCCTGATTGCTGCATTTAGGGGAGGCTGCCAGATTGAGGTCTTATGACAAGGTAACTTTGATAGTATTGTTAATTACAGAATTTGGGTATTAGGTTTAAATTTCCTCCTTACTAAAGCTAAGTAGCATTAGCAATCTATTGTTAGATTATAAATCAGTATCTACCACTCAATTCAGGGAGCTGAGATTAGGAGGAGCCATGGGGAAGCTTATAGCTGTGGTGAATGTCCTATTCTTGATGGAGAATGGGCTCTGGGCTGCTTGTAGGCCCTTGAAACTGAAGCCCATATCAAGTAAACTGCAATCACTTTTCAGAGCACTGTCTAGAATAGTCAACTTGCCTTTGAGCTGATATTGCATACTTAACCCATGTTAAACACCACGTGGAATAATTTATTGAGTTTGTGTGTGAACCCCTCTGAATATATATATTGTTTCTTCAATATAGACTGCATTATAGAATTTAAAATATGTTTATAAGTAATGTCTTTGGTATCCCATCTTGCAGCTTTTGAAATTTAATCCCTTTGGAGAATTTTTATAATATATGGGTGATTTTCTGTAAGATTCTTTTTAACCTCATTTTATGGGAAAGGGGCCACTATGAATCAGAGAGCCTGCTATGAGAAACAGTTTAGTTAACAGTCCCTAGTTTCCAGCCTTTTAAATATGTACCCCCCCTCCCAAAAATACAGATTTTCTTATAGTTCAGAATAAGTAGGTATTTCCAGAATTTTCTATTCTCAATTGAACCTAATCCTTAACATAGTGATTCAGCCCTGTGCTAATTATTTCTGTGCATTTCATAATTTCTTTCTTTTTTTTTTTTTGAGACAGAATCTCATTTTGTCACCCTTGGTAGAGTGCCGTGGTGTCATAGCTCATAGCAACCTCAAAGTCTTGGGCTCAAGGGATCCTCTTGCCTAAGTTTTTCTATTTTTAGTAGAGACAGAATCTTGCTATTGTTCAGGCTGGTCTCAAACTCCTGAGCTCAGGCAGTTTACCCTTCTCGGCCTCCCAAAGTGCTAGGATTACAGGCATGAGCCACCACGCCCAGCACATTTTATAATTTCTAAGGTGCACATTTTTTCCTATTTTAACATCTCTTTTTTTCTTTCTCGTGGTACATTCATTAAGGTAGAGTATATTGTGGGTGGTTGGATGAGGCAGCTCCCCCTTATCATCCCAGCACTTTGGGAAGCTTTGGCAGGAATATTGCTTGAGGCCAGGGGTTTTGAGACCAGCCTAGGCAACAGGAAATAGTTAGACCTGTCTCCACAAACATTAATAAAATAATTAGCCAGGTATGGTGGCATGTGCCTGTAGTCTCAACTACTCGGGAGACTAAAGTGGGAGGATCACTTAAGCCCAAGAATTTGAGGTCAGTGAACTATGATTGGGTCACTGCACTCTAACCTGAGCAATAGAGCTAGACCCTGTCTCTAAAAAACAAAAACAAACAAACAAAAAAAGATAGGGTATATTGAGTTGTATAGTTTCAGATTCCATTAAAGAACCTTCTAATAACAATGTGAACAAGAAGAAAAAATTTATTTCCATTGTATCCCTGAAGAAGTAGCCCAGAGGGAGGTTTCTTTTGGAGAAAGTTTGTTGTTTGTTTGTGCGCATGGCACTGGAGGATAATGTGACTTTTTCACCACATATGCATGTGTAAGGAAGGCAGGTTCCCTACTTCAGAATTT
>NW_003852543.1:2973114-2983331 GCF_000181295.1 Otolemur garnettii | reverse complement strand
TCCGGGCTGGGGATTCGAACCCGCCACCTTAGGTGTACGTGGCTGGCGCCTTAGCCGGTTGAGCTATAGGCGCCGAGCCAAGGTATAACATTTATGAGACATTTTGTCTTTTAGGTAAGAAATGTTTTCAATATGACAGCAAAAGAGGGGAGAAAGAAGTCTGTCCGTGTCCTGGTTGCTGTGGGAAATGGACAAGGAGCAGCAGGTGAGTGGGGCATGGTGAACTCTGCAGTGGTGGTGGTGCAGCAGAGGACAGGCCATGTTGTGGAGTCCTTGAGTTCTTGCTGCTGGCCAGACCGTTTCTACTTATTAAAACTTATTAAGACCTTTTATTGATTTGGGATCATAAACTTTGTGGTAAACCCGTGAAAGCCCTTAGAGAGAAAAAAAAATTAAGAGGGAAAAACTTTAATAGTTTAGTAATGTTAATGCAAATATTGATGGTTTAATAGGGCTGTGGTTACAAAAACAGTATAGCCATATACTGTAATATTCTATAGCCACCAAGGAATTATGGAAAATTACTTATAACATAAATGCTAAGTTAAAAATACTTCATGTAAGACTGTATAATATAATCTTAGGGTTTTTTTTTAAAATAGGCTCTAATCCAATGTGATTTTTTTTTAAACAATGTTTATATGCAAAGAAAAGGGTGGAAGGCTATACACCGATAGGTTATTAGTGTTTACTCCAATTTGTAGGTTTGCTAATCATTTAAATATTTTTCCTTATACTTTAAAGTTTCAGTAGTGGACTTTTGAAATGTATACATGTTTGTTGAAGGAAAGAAAACTGGAAACCTGCCTAGTTAAACCAGACTGACACTTTCAAAACAGAAGTAATCCATGTGGATAGTGTGTTGTCAAAGGAAATCATGTTTAATAGCTACTTTTGTATCTTTACAGGAATTTTGTATTCGTATTATCAGGATAAAGCTTTAAAGATAGCTACACAGAGGGATCATATTATAGTCATAATTTCGGGGGGGCGGTTTGCAGTTTTTGGCCAGGGCTGGGTTTGAACCTGCCACCTTCGGCATATAGGGCCGGTGCCCTACTCCTTTGAGCCACAGGCGCTGCCCTTACAGTCATAATTTTACACCTTGCTTTTTTTTGCTTAGTATTAGAAGCAAAGATCTTCCTATATTAACATAAACAGATTCTCCCTCATTGCCTGTGCTGGTTGCATAGTATTCCATTGTATGGCTGATTTTTGTACCCTCTTCCCTATTACTGAATATTTATGTGGTTTCCAGTTTAAAAACAAAATACATTCTTCAGACTAAATAATCGATAATTATTCAAGCAAATAGTGGTAACTTGTGGTAAACCTCATGCCATGGGGTTAGCATTCACAAACGGAAGAATCATTGATTTTATTTCCTAGTTAATTGAAATCTGAATTCCATTTGAAGTTCCAACGAAATCATAGTTTTCCTTTAGTGTATGGTTTTTTACACCCTTTTTGGTTATTTTTATCTATTTTTAAAAACATCCAAAATCATTTGCCTTAGTGATTTAGAACACATTGAGTTTTTTAAAACTAAATATACTTAGTTTCATTATAGATTTTAAAAAGGTAATATTTCATAAATATATCCAAATGGAGTATTTCCAGAATGCCTCAGAACAGATAAGCAGATCTCTGTAGCTTCATGCTTTGTCATTGATTTTGAATAGCAGGTTTTTTGTCGGGGGTGGAAAGATGAAATGGTATGAAATATTGTAAGAACTGAAATTTGAAATGTGGTGAAAGCAACATTGTGTGCCAAGTTGATGTCCCTTTGTAGACTTTTGCTTTTTTGTTTAAAGGTTTTGCCATTGGGAAAGCCACCGAACGGGTAGATGCTTTCAGAAAAGTACGTACTTTTTTTTCTTTGTTGCATTCAGTAAAAGATCAATAAGCTATGTGTTAGATGCTGTAGGAACCAGAAGATAATAATTCGTCCCAGAACCTTTCCATGCATCCTGTTGTCAAAGGTTACTTATAGTATCGTAAAAAGCAGTTTCAGAAGTACTTGTGTTCTTTATCATTTTTATCAGATTGTGATTGCTTACCAAAATCATCAGATGGCTGTGGAAGTTTGAACACTGACAGAATCTTTTTGGATGTAATAATGCTATTGTGCTTATGGGTTTTTTTTTTTTTTTTTGAGACAGAGTCTCAAGCTGTCACCGTGGGTAGTGTGCTGTGGCGTCATAGCTCACAGCAACCTCAAACTCTTGGGCTTAAGCGATCCTCTTGCCTCAGCCTCCCAAGTAGCTTGGACTACAGGCACCTACCACAGCGCCTGGCTATGTTTTGGTTATAGTTGTCATTGTTGTTTGGCAGGCCTGGGCTGGATTCAAACCTGCCAGTTCCAGTGTATGTGGCTGGCACCCTAGCCGCTTGAGCTATAGGCGCTGAGCCATGTGTATAGTTTTTGTTTTTTTTTAAATAAGTCCTTTTTAGAAGTATATACTAAAATTTTTGCATAAGTGATATTTTTATAATAAAACATTTTATAAAAAGTATTTTTGAAATCCTTGAGAAAATGTAAATTTTAATAATAGATTTAAGAGAAACATTTTTCTTCTAGGCAAAGAACAAAGCAATTCACTATTTGCATTACATAGAACGATATGAAAACCATACAAGTGAGTATTAATCTTTTAAAATTTTCAGAATTACACTAGTTAAAATGTATGGCAATATATCTCTATGAGCATTTTTGTGTTTCTCTGTTTGTCATTACATTCTTACAAATATATAAAATGTGAAAATAAACTTAATCTCCTGAGAAGGTTAGTAAAATGAGTGAAATTAACGTTTATCACTCATTCTTGATCAACACGTGCTGCCTGTTGAGGGTAGTACGTGTGGCTTTGTGGTATTTGCAAGGAGGCTTTGTGGTATTTGCAAGGGCATTAAAGTCACACACATAATCTTTCCTGTGTTTATGTTTTTACCCTCCAGTATTCCATGATATTTCTTTAAGATATAAAAGGACACATATCAAGATGAAGAAACAACCCAGAGGTAATTACAATACTCTTAACATTTGTTGAAGATAAGGCAAAGAAGTTCTAACAGCTTCATTCTCTCATCTATTTTTGCTCATCATTATTTAAACTCGTCTTGAAAACACCAAGGTGGAAAGGGCCAGCTAGTTAAGAAGTATAAGGCTCTTGGAAGATAAAAAATAGTCAAGCTACATTGATTCCTGTGAGCACTGACGTATTCTAGAAGTAATTTTAGGTGGGGAGAGTACATTGTGAATAGGAAATAGCAACCGAGTGAGTAGTAGGATTTCTGAGGAAATTCATTGATGGTGTGTTAGATGTTTCTATTCTTAGAGCTTATTTAGTTCTAGTCATTTATGCTCATCATCAAATATTGAGTGACTGTCTTCAGTGAGTCAGGTGCTATGCTAAGCACTAGGGAGGCAGAGGTGGCCCTTCTGTCTTGTGGATAAGCAGGCAGGAAGGCAGGGTTCAGCATCACGGGCTGTGGCAAGGGCTATGGTGGACTCGGATGTAGGATTGATTCTTAAACATTCTAATTTGCATTTTACCTATAATTCTACAATAAAAAATGATTTTTATATAACTCCAGGTAAGTGAATCTCAAAAAGTTTCGATCAGAAGACATAAAACATATAGTTAAAATTTTCTATCAAAACTCTAATAAAACTCTGTCAGAACTATGGCATGGGATTAAATCAAGAAAAACAATATCAAATATAGTACTAATTGTGTTAATGCTGCAGAACATGCCTTTAACTTTGAAGCCATGATCATTCATATGCCTGATAAAAAACATTTATTTTGTCATTAGATAAAGTATTGAGTTGAACACCTTTACATGAAGCTTTAGACCTGTGCTGCCCTATATGGTAGCTCCCTAGTCAGCCTGACTATGCAGCACTTAAAATGTGGCTATTGAGATCTGCTGTAAGTGTCAGATGCACACCAGATTTCAGAGACCTAGTAGGGGAAAAAAAAGAATGTAAAATAATCTCAAAAATATTATACTGATTATATTTTGAAATGATAATGTTTGGACATGTTGGGTTAATAAAATATTAAAATTCACTTTTTTTCAACGTTTTAAGATGTATCTATGAGAACATTTAAACTTATATATGTAGTTTCCATTTGCGGCTTACATAACATTTATATTGGACACTTGGTTTAGACACATTTATATATTTGAATAATTTTTTAATAACTGCTATAATCTTAATTTAATTAGAGAAGTTACTTTTTTAAATATTCTTTTCTGACCCAAGTTGCAATTTTCAGGTTTCTAGGTAGTCTAAACCAGTTCCTGTGTATTGGAGTTCAGTACTCTGATTTTCAGGTTAAAATAGTATAGTACTATAGGTATATACTAAATACATGTACGAATAGGCATTTCCTAAACTATGTTAAACTATTACTATAGTAATAGGCCTAACTCCAGAAAGGATGCCAAGTGGCAGAACTGGATTAAGTTAGAAAGGCAAAAATAATGTGCATCTTTGTGAATGTTAATGATCTTTAATTTACATGAATCTCCCAAGGGAGAAAGAGAATGCTGCATTCCCCAACTCATTTAACCATGGAACACTTTTACTTTGGCTACAGGACAATAGTTAATTTCACACACAGCACTGCAAAGCATTTCCCAAAAATTATTCATACATTAACTTTTATTAAACAAGTGTTTTGGCATAGTTTGTATTTGGATATGTTCACAAAGTATGATTAAATAATTAGCATAATACTGTGACCACTATTGTGTGGACATTTATTCATGTGCGAAACAGTGGCTGCCATTCATAGAGTGTTTCCTGTGGTCCAGTGTCTTACATGCACCTCCTTTGATGCTCACAGCAGTGCCGCTACATAGGTGCTACAGAGAGAGAGTCTTGCCTGGGGTTATCCAGTGAGCAGTGGCATGCTAGATCTGCCTCTTGGGTCTGTCTTACACCCCGTTTCGTGTGCCCCTCTCTCAGTGTGTGCACATCTGGACACATCCATATGTGGAGGCATTATGTTTATACATGGACATAAGTTCTGTGTGTGGTTAAGTCCAAGCAGAAGAACAAAGAACCCCATT
Source organism: Otolemur garnettii (assembly GCF_000181295.1). Classification (NCBI taxonomy): domain Eukaryota; kingdom Metazoa; phylum Chordata; class Mammalia; order Primates; family Galagidae; genus Otolemur; species Otolemur garnettii. The sequence goes on along the minus strand of NW_003852543.1, from coordinate 2,978,246 downwards.
GTTACCTGTTAACTGCCCTCTTAACCCTGCAGTTCTTGTGTGATCTAGCATAGTAATGGAGTTCACAGTTAATTAGCTCTTTGAGGTAGAAGGCATAGTTCTTCACAATGAGAAATCAGAAGCTAGAAAGCCAGTAATATCTAACTTATTGAGTACTGTTATGCCTTAAATTTAGCAGAAGAGTTGTGTGCCAAGTTTCATGTCTGGCAAATAAAAATGTTAGAGTGTAAACTAGATGTCTTTTGCTCTCCCACATTCCCACCTGTACTTGCCAGGTACTGATCTAGGCTAAGAGGACATAGTAGTAAACAAATATCCTGGCTTTCATGGAGCCCATAGTCTACTGTGGAGAAATGGGATAAACAGGTTTCATTGATTGCCTGACTGCTGTCATCAGGATGCTGCATTAGAGTCAGGGAGAGGGAGGCAGAAGGAAGGATGCCACCTTGAGTAGTGTGGTCAAAGAAGGCCTCTCTGAGGAGGAGCAAGTGGCCGAGCCATGAAGGCTGAGAAGGAGACAAGGGAGAATTGCTGAGAGAACTTTCCAGTCTGAGGGAAACTCCATACAAAGTCTTTGAGATGGGAAAGCCAGCATGAGGAGGGTGTGTCCCCAGATGAGGTCACTGAAGTGGGCAGGGTTCAGGCATGAGGGGCTTTGTAGGCTTTAGTATTTATTTTATTTTACTTTATTTTAATTCAGAGGACAGTGGGAAGTGAAAGGTTTTAAATGGGGAATCATGTCTTTAGTTTGTGTTTTTAAAGCTCTTCTAGAGAAGAGATTACAGATGGACAAGAGTAAGTAAGGCAAGTGGCTGGAGAGGCGACCTCCCCGCCCCGGATTTAGAGGCCAGCAATGAGGGGAGATGGACAGGCCAGTAGCAAGGGGGAAATTCAGGTCCAAAGTCAGAAGAAGAGTTTTTCTAAGATGAGGGAGTGGACCTACTGCTCAGGGTAACTGAGGAGTCAGGGAGCATGAAAACAAATGTGTCCCTTGACCCTTAGTTAACAAGGGTGTGGGAGGGCCAGGGATTTTCAGGCATCTCTGTTAATCTTCATAGCAGTCTTGATTTTTTGCCCACTGTATTTAAGATTTTAAGTATATATAAAAAATCTCTTTAATCCTTATAGCATCCCATTTAAATTAGTGGCCTCGGCTTGGCGCCTATAGCTCAAACGGCTAAGGCGCCAGCCATGTACACCTAAGGCGGCGGGTTCGAATCCCCAGCCCGGACCCGCCAAACAACAATGATGGCTGCAACCAAAAAATAGCCGGGCGTTGTGGCGGGCGCCTGTGGTCCCAGCTACTTGGGAGGAGGAGGCAAGAGACTCGCTTGAGCCCAGGAGTTGGAGGTTGCTGTGAGCTGTAATGCCATGGCACTCTACCCAGGGGGACAGCTTGAGGCTCTGTCTCAAAAAAAAAAAAAAAAAAAAAAAGACTAATGGCCTCTTGGAAGTTAAGTTAAGTCCACTAGGAAGTGAAGCCAGAATAATGGACCAGTTTCCCCAAAGCCATGTGAAAGCCAGCAGGGTGACTGGCACCTGTTGCAGGTGAGCAGGTTGTGCTTCACTTGGTCTTCCCCCTTTTCTAGGTTATGGCCTCCACTGCCATAGAGCCATCATCACCATCTGCCGGCTCATTGGCATCAAAGACATGTATGCCAAGGTCTCTGGGTCCGTCAACATGCTCAACCTCACTCGATGCCTCTTCCGTGGGCTCTCCCAACAGGTAACCCCTGGGGTCTGAAACAGAAGTTCTGGTTTGTCTTTCCTTGTGTGCCTTGATACCACGAAGCTATGGGGCCTCCTGGAGATGCTCTCCCAGGGTCCATAAACCGGCGCATTCTTTTCTGTCTGTGGCTGCGTCAGATTAGTCAAATCCACTGAAGAGTTAGTTAATGAAAATTACCCTTTAAAAAAATACTTAATGGGTTTTTTTTTTAAGTTTCACAACCCAGTATTTTAATAAGCCAGTAATTACAATCTATTTTTTATTATGAAAAGAATCTATGCTTGTTTAAACCTCCAACAGTGTAGGCATGTAAAATAAACCGCCTAGTTCCCAATTTAATTCCTTCACACTAGGGTAAAGAGCCTAGGGCACCTCTCTAGTTGAGAGAAGCATAGTCAGTTTTCATGTGGCTTACCTGGGTAGTTGAGACTGACACCTGGGTTAGGAGGGTACTGTGAACATGAATATGCTGAGTTATTTTTCCTCATAAGTGGGAGCCCTGGGGCATTTCCTAGCTTCCTCCCTCAGCCAAGCCTAGCATGTAGTCAACTGTACTCCATGCCAGGGGAAGGGCTGTGACTGCGTGGGCCCCTCTTGGGTAGCCCTCTTAGCTGTGCAGCAGGGATGGCCTGTCCCTTAAAAGGATGGGTAGATCTCAGCAGAGCTGGGTGAACAGGCTCAGTAGGCTCCATTTGCTGAACTCTTAGTTGAGAACTTTGACAGGCTTCCTGACACTTCAAGAGGATGATGGCAGTTTTTGGTTAAAATGGAAATGGTCCGTGGAATAATTTTACATGTGCTGTTTAAAATAGGAAAATTAATTGAAGGAAAAAGAAGGCTTTAAGTAAAAGATCTTTTTTGAACAGCTTTTGTATGTGTGCTGACACTATGTAAAACGTCCTTCAGACCACTTCTAAATTTATACTTAACTGTTAGGAATTTAATTGTTTGATGTAACTAAGTTGTTGGGTCTAGATAGGTTATACTTAGGATCTATTAGGCTTGTTCTTTTATGTGATTTTTTTTGTTTTCTTTTAGTGCTAATCTTTTGATGGAATTACTATGTATTTATTATCTCTTCTAAAATGCCATTGGTCATAAAAAGTTGCATTACCTAGTGTGCTACTCACAAAGGAAAAAATGTCACCAATTTAAGTGATATGACTTTGACGATAAGATACACCTATTTATTTTCTTTTGTTTATGAAATAGCCCATATCTTTTTAATTCCAAACATATGTAGAATTAGAATAGTATGAGGCAGCCATAAAGTCTGGGATCATGGGGTTAGACATAACCAGGTATACTCTAAATAAATTGTCTACTAAATGTATCTGCCTGTTTCCGGACCTCGATGGCCTTCTATAATGAATTCCTACAGCCCTCTCATCCAGGTAGTGACTAGTCTTTTATGTCAGTACCACCCCCACTCAGTCCCAGTTGTTTTAAAACCTGATCTCAGGCTTGGCGCCTATAGCTCAACCGGCTAAGGCGCCAGCCACATACACCTAAGGTGGCAGGTTTGAATCCCCAGCCTGGACCCGCCAAACAACAATGACGGCTGCAACCAAAAAATAGCCGGGTGTTGTGGCGGGCGCCTGTGGTCCCAGCTACTTGGGAGGCGGAGGCAGGAGACTCGCTTGAGCCCAGGAGTTGGAGGTTGCTGTGAGCTGTAATGCCACGGCACTCTACCCAGGGGGACAGCTTGAGGCTCTGTCTCAAAAAATAAAAAAAAAAATAAAAAAATAAAAAAATAAAATAAAATTAAAAAAAAGCCTGATCTCAGACATTATTTTGTTTCATCCATAAACATTTCAATATATAGCTCTAAAAAATAAGGATTAAAAAATACCCTACAATACTATTACCATAACTGAAAAATCAACAGTAACCCGTATTATCAAATATCCATATTATCAAATATCCAGTGTCCATACAGAGGTACATATTTTTCAGATTAAAAAAATTTTTTTTTCACAATTTATTTCAATCAGGTTGCAAAAAAGGTCAATACCTTGTAAGTTTTTGTTTTTAAGTGTCTTAATCTGTAGGTTCCCCTCTTCTTGTTTTTCTTGTAATTTTTTTGTTTAAGAACACGATTTATTTATTATACAGTGTTTCCTACTTTGGTGCTAACTAAATACCTGTGGGGTCCTTAGTGTCTTCTCTGCCCTGTTTTTCTCATGAATTGGTAGGGTTCCGAATTCTCATGAATTAGGAGGGTTTGGAAAACAAGAGACAGTAGGCCAAGGCCCTTCCTCCATTCTAGTTAGGAATGACGAGAGGGGCTGAGATGGCTCCACTGATGACAAGTCACCATTTGTTTAGCCACAAAACACATTACCCAGTGTCGACTGAAACGATATTTCAGTTCCCCCACACTGCTGTACATATTTTTACAAGACTTCCCTCTGGCTTATGGAAGTTCCTGCTCTTTGAGTTGCAGATGTACTTTGTAGACCTAACCTGTTGTCAATTTGATGTTGTTTAGGAAACACATCAACAGCTGGCTGATAAGAAGGGTCTTCATGTTGTGGAATTCCGGGAGGAATGTGGCCCTCTGCCCATTGTGGTTGCCTCCCCCCAGGGACCCTTGAGAAAGGATCCAGAGCCAGAAGAAGAGGTTCCAGACATCAAACTGGACTGGGAAGAAGTGAAGGCTGCACAGGGCATGAAGCGCTCCGTGTGGTCAGGATTAAAGAGAGCTGCCACGTAACCTTTCTGGCCTTGTACAGCCGTCCATGCCTAGTGCTTGCTGTTCAGCACCTAGGAGAGAGACTCAGCATCTCACACCTTGGAATGTTGCCTTTTTTTGGAGCCGGGGCTGAGGAGAGTTCAACCTTATCTCCTTTGTTTACAAATAAATGAAAATAGCTCTCATTTATTGAGTACATGGTATGTGCCAGTCAATGTGATAAGAACTTTACATACATAATTTCAGTTCAAGCCTATTTTAAATAGTCATTTAAACTAACAAACGTAAGTGAATTAGGGAGACAGAGCTGATAGTCTGGCCCAATCAAAAATAATGTGCATTGGGTGGCGCCTGTGGCTCAAAGGAGTAGGGCGCCAGCCCCATATGCCGGAAGTGGTGGGTTCAAACCCAGCCCTGGCCAAAAAATGAAAAAAGAAAAATATGCATCATAATAATTGTTATAATGATTATGACTAATATATGTTTACTCATTCATCCAAAGTTGATTACATTGAGGAACTGCCAAACTGTTTTCCACAGTGGCTGCACTATTTTATACTCCCATTAGTGGTGTACAAGGGTTTCTCCACATGCTGTCATCCTAGTGGGTATGAGGTGGTACTGCATTGTGGTTTTGATTAGCATTTCCCTACTGGTTAATGATAAACATTTTTTCATGTGCTTATTGACCATTTGTATCTGAGGTTT
>NW_003852543.1:2969425-2973016 GCF_000181295.1 Otolemur garnettii | reverse complement strand
GGCTGCTAAGCAGGACAGGCAGGTGCGGCAGAAACACCCGGTGGGCGGGATAAATGTCCGAGGCGGGCTGCATGTGACCTACAGGCCGTAGTTTGAGGACATCTGTTTTAGACCCTTTGTACATTTTAGAAATTGAGATATTTGTGTTATTGAGGTATGGCAGTTCTGTATATATTCTAGATATAAGCCTCCATCAGATTTGCAAAAATTTTTTCCCATTGTATGGAACATATTCTTATTTTCTTATTTCTTGGAATACTTTTTGGGCTCCATCCACATTCTCCTTCCATGACACTGATGGCCCAAATGTTAAATCTTTTATTGTAGTACCACAAGTCCCTGAGGCTCTCTTTATTTTTCTCTGGTCTTTTTTCTCTCTGTTCTTCAGATTGGGTACTTTCTATTATTTTATCTTTAGGTTCACTGATTATTTCCTTTTCTCCATTCTGCTCTTAAGCCATCCATGCAATACTTCTATTTTTGTTATTTAATTCAGATCTAAAATTTCCACTTGATTCTTCTTTAGATCTATTTCTTTACTGATGTTTTTTAAATTTTTTTTATATGTTTCAAGATTACATATATAATTGTTTAATGAAGCATTTTTATGATGGCTGCTTTAAAATCCTTGTCATGAAGTTTCAACATTTGTGTCATTTCAGTGTTGACTGCTTTTTCTCATTGAAGTTTAAAATTTCCTGCTTCTTGGTATAATGACTAATTTTGGCTGTATCCTGGACATCTTCGTTATCACATTATGAAATTCTAGGAGTTATGTAAATCTCTTTTAGCAGGCCTCTCCAGGGGTGGGTGGGTTGTAGCCTCATTACTGCCAAATGCAGGTGGAAGTCCAGGTTCCCTACTGTGGCTCTCCTCTGGACCTTTGCTGATATCATTCTATCTAGAAAGAAGAGGAGGAGCAGCCCAGTGACACCATAGTATAGGGAGAAGGCCATGTTAGGCTAGAGCATGGTGAAAGTTCTAAGGCTGTAACATCAGCAGATGAAGATGGGGATGCATTTTTTTTCTAGTGATATTTGGCTGGAGCAGGTAGTCACTATATGAAAAACATTTTTTTTTTAATCTTGCTATTTTACCTTCTGTTCTTAAATACCTAACAAATTTTAAGACATTGAACTTTAGGCAACAAAGGACAATTATCCTTTAGAGATAGGAAACAAAATTATGCTTACTTACTATGTGGAGAAAGTCCATGGCTTTAGGAAGGGTCATCCCATCATGACCTGGTAGCCCCCTTGAGTTGAGGTAATAAAGAGTAGGGAACTAAGGATGGTCAAGGTGGCTAGAGTTCACAAGAGAGAATGCCTTAGAGGAGAGAGCTATGCAGCGATAGAACAGATCTGCAGAGGGTTTCCATCAACTATTCGGTTTCACACTAAACAGTACATTTGTGTGAGGAAACTACTCAAGACCAAAGACCTACCCCACCTAAAAGGATTAGGGAGAACAGTGTGTGGAGCTGAAAATAGTGCCTGTTTTGCACAGCCACGGTGGAAAGCCTTGTAATCCAGATGTCACTGGAAGAGTAACCAATAAGAATTTTGCCTCAGTAGTAGAAATAATAATTCTGTTAAATCAATCTCTGGTCTCAACTTGTAAAGTTTTTTAGATCAAACTGGAACATAGCTAAGCTCTTTCCAAATAACTGTGTTCTAGAACAAAGCTCAAGAATATATGAATACAAAAAACCCATTAAGTTTCTAAGTCTATAGAAAGCTGAGAGTATGTTAATTTTAGATAATGTAAACTTCACAACACCTGGCATCTAATCACTAGACATGCAAAGAACCATGAAAATAAGGCTCATAATGAAAGGAAAAACCAGTGAGAACTGACCCAGGAATGATGCAATGGAAGAATCAGGACATTAAAATCTATATTGTGATTATTCCGTGTGTTCAAAAAGCTAGAGAGAAAAATTGAACATGTTAAGTAGAGGCATGGAAGATATAAAGCACCCAAATTGAACTTCTAGAGATGAAAACTAGTATCTGAGATAAAAAACACACTGGATGGGGTTTACAGGAGATTGAACATCACTGAAGAGATGAATGGGCTTGAAGTCAGCAGTTAAAAGAGTAATAGGGGGAAAAGACTGAAGAAAGGAGGTGAGGGAGGGATTGGGCCTTAGAGAACTGTGAAACAACATCAAGAGCCAAATGCAAGTGCAATTAGTGTCCCTAGTCCTCAAAATACTTGAAGAAATAATGGCTGAATTCTTTTCCAAATTGACAGCAATAAACTCAAGAAATAAATGAAGTATATCAAAAAAATTTAAACCATTGATAAAGAAGAAATCTCAAAAGCCAGAGAAAAAGACGTTTGGGTATAGAGGAGCAAAAGTAAAGATGACAGCCGTCTCATTCAAAACAATGCAAACTGAAAGGGGACCAACCTCTTTAAAGAAAAAAATAGCCAATCTGGAATTCTTTCCTAGTGAAGATATCTTTCAAAAGTGAAGCAAAAATAAGGGGTTTTCTGGACATAACAAAAACTGAAAGAAATAGCCAACAGAGCTCTACAAGAATTGTTAAAGGAAGTTCTTCAAGCAGAAGTAAGCTGGTATCAGATGGAAACCTTGATCTACACAAAAGGATGAACACTGGAGATAACTGGGTAGGTTACCATTGCCTGTGTAAAGGATTGCATATATCTTCTTATTTAAATATCTATAAAACAAAGTTGACAATTTAAAGCAGAAGTACAAACAATGTATTTTGTGTTTTTTAACATGTAGAAGTAAAATGTGTGATAACAATAGCATGAAGTCCAGGAGAGGGGAGAGGAGAGATGGAATTTGCTATCATATGGTTCTTACACATGTAAAGTAAATATAGTATCATTTGAAGGTAGATTGGTTAAGTTAAAGACGTACACTAAAAAACCTACTGTAAAGGAATTACTAAAGTAACAAAGAGTTATTAAGCCAATGGGGGATGAAATGCAATCGTAAAAAGAACTCAGTTTAAAAGACAGAAAAAGAGGAAAAGGTGAATAAGAAACAAATTGGCCAAATAGAAAACAATACACAGGACGGTAGATATAAACCCAATCATATTCATAATCACCTCAAGTGTAAATGGTTTAAACATGTCCATTATATCCAGTTGGTTGATAGTACAGTTGCTTTCAACTGTGTCCTTAACTGATTTTCTTCCTGCTGCATACATCCATTTCTGAGAGGGGTGTTGCTATTTCCAACTATAATAATGCATTCATCTGTTTCTCTTTGAAGTTCTACCAGTTTTTGCCTCATCAGGTTTCTGTTCTGGTAAGTTGTGATTCTCTCTGCTTAGCCTGTCTCTCTATTTGGGGGGGCAGCAGTTTACCCTGTGACCTCACTTGTCTGATGGATCTAAGAAAAATTTGGTTTTTCAATTTCTTTAACTTTACTTCTTGGGATGGCCTGCCAGCTCCTTAAACACTGGGACAGAAACCAGAAGTCTAAACAAGTCAATTAAATAGTAGAAATTACCAGAGTTCATTTTTCAAAAAGCAAGACTCAACTATATGCTGCCTACAAGAAACCAACATTAGCTATAAAGTCAAGCAGGTTATAAATAAGAAGAC
>NW_003852543.1:2962671-2968790 GCF_000181295.1 Otolemur garnettii | reverse complement strand
AAAGGAAGGATATGGCCATTGCATTTCAACAAAGATGCAAAGGAAATTAAGGACAAGACGGAAGAAATGGTGTTATAATAGATGGATATCCATATGCAGAAATGAGCTTTGAAGCATATGTCACGCTATATGCAAATAGAACTGATGGTGTTCCTAGGCCTACATATGAAACCCCAAACTGAATTTCTGAAAGAAAATACAAAAGTAATCTTTGTGACCTTGGGTTAGCCAAAGATTTCATAGCTATACTATCAAAGGCACAATCCTTAAAATATTGATAAATTGGACTTTATCAAAATTAAGAATTTCTTCTTTTCAAAGATTGTGTGAATAAGTCTTTTCCTGAGAGCAGGTAAGTCACACACTGGAAAAAATACCTGCAAAACACCTATCTAATGAAGGGCTTGTATTCGGAATACATACAAAATTCTCAAAACATGTAATTAGGAAATAAACAACCTAATAAAATGGGCAAAATATTTTGACACTTCCCAAAAGAAGATACAGAGATGACATAAGCACAGGAGAAGCTGCTTATCAATCACAAGGGAAATGGAATAAAAACCACTAAGATACCAATACACATATATCAGAATGTATAAAATTGAAAATCCTTATAGCAATGTTGACAGATATGGAACAACTGAAACATTGCTAATGGGAATGCAAAATGCTATAGTTACTTTGGAAAATAGTTTTGTCAGTTTCTTAAAATGTTAAAAACACACCACATAACTTGGTCTTTCCCCTCTCAGGTATCTATCCAAGAGAAACAAACATCTGCCCTTACCAAGACTTGTATACAAATGTTCACAGCAGTTTTATTTATAATAGACAAAAACTGGAAACAATACAAATGTATATGAATAGGTGAATGGATATGCAAATTGTGGGATGTTGTTATTCAGTAAAAAAAAGGGGAATGAACTATTGAATCACAACGTGGATGAACCTTAAAATAATTATGTTGAGTGAAAGAAGCACACAATAAATATGATTTCATATTTATATACAATTATTCAAAGTACAAACTATAGTAACAGATCAGTGGTTGCCTGGGGATGAGTTGGGGTAAGATGGGCTTGAGGGAGAGATTACAAAGGGGCAGGAAGCGACTTTGGGGAGGTGATAGATATGTTTATTATATTGTTTGTGGTGATGGTTTCACAATGTACAGATATGTCAAAATTTAGCAAGGAGCGCTGTTATTTAATCTCACTAAAACGTTAAAAATGTTACAATTACAACCACCAGGGGGCAGAGACGCTCCCCCAACACAGTGGTAACTCTTGGCTTATTGAATGCTGCAGGGTAGAAATCGATGATTCTAGTAGAAACCTCTTTCCTTTCAGTTGAAAATGCTTGCTTGCTTACTAAACAGGTAAATCATTTCTGTTTGAATCGCTAAATGGGTTCTTTAGGGTTGTAAAGACCTACTAGCAACACGATTCAAGTAAAGCATCCAAAAATATCTTGAAAGAATCACCTTCATTTCTCTGCTTCATCTGTTGAGGGGTTTTCACACATCTTTAAGCTGCACATTATTGCATTCAAGCTGAGGTTTGTAGCAGGCCTGAAGTGTAAGTCAGGTTGTAGGAAAGCTACAGAAAGTACATGAAGTCTGGGAACTACAGCTTGAAAATCCATCAACTTGACACAAGTCAAGTTACTTAACTCCTCTATTCACCACCCACCCCAGTCTCAGTTTTCTGAAAGTGTGTAATGAGCTGTCCATCACTTGAGTGTTGCCCATAAAATCCACACTGTTCACCAGTGTAGCATAGGGTGAGAGTAAAGTCCTGTTGGTTGTGCACCAGGTACACAGAGGAGAGAGCAGTGGCTGGGGCTGCAGGGGACAAATGGCAGTCCAGGGAGTGGCGCCTTCTTAGTCCAGGCTCTTCCTAGACCTGTGTGGCTTGTAAGGTGGAGCCAGCAGCTCTTGTCAACCCAGTACTGCCTCTTCTAAGAGGCTCATCTTTTCAGAAAAAGGCAAAAACTGGCCAGTGAATGAGAAAAAGGCAAAATTGGCACAGGGCATAAGTAGTTAGGTGTCTTTATGCCCTACAATGATGACACAGGCTACAGCTACCACAACTCTGAAGCTGAAGCCTGTGTGCCTTTTTCTTAGTGCTAAGTCAGTGATTCTGAACCCTCAGTGACTTGCTCCTTACTTTTATGTTGACTGAGATTCTCGTCCAGAGCAAGAATATCGTTTGGTGTGTATTTACGTCTTGTAACTTTGGGAAAAAAAAAACTGTTACAATACGGACGGTAACAGCAGTGTTGTAATCACTTACATATCTAAACTAGCCATTGAGCGCTGAGATTCCCAGATTAAATAACCCGCTCAAGATAACAAAGCAAGTAAGAAGTGAAGCCAGGGTTGGACCTAGGCAGAGTGGCTCAGTTGCCAAGTTCCTAAGGCCAGGTTGCCCCAATAAAGCTGAGTAAGTTCTTTTATCCAGGAATCCTTTAGGGGGATGAAGAGGAGCAGCCCAGCTCTGAAAATCCAGGAGAGGCCACCGAGTTTTGAAAACCTTTAGAAAGAAAGCTTGGGGAGCCCTAAAAAGTAAAAGAATCTTTGTGTAGGCTCTTAGGAGATGAATAAGGAGTTGTGTGCGGCCTCGGGGAAGCATAGCCAGTTCAGAGTCAAAGCTAGATGGGCTGTGGGAACCAGGCGGGAGAGTCTCCTGGGACACGTCGCGACTGCGGGGGCCCCTGGGGAACCGACGAAGGGAAAGCGGGCAGCTGCTCGAGCACGCGTGGGGTGGGCGAGACGGGCCCCTCCGGGTCCGCGGCGGGCTGCAGCTCTTGGGCGGAGGCTGCTGGGGGCGGGCGGCGCCTGGTGAGGACTCTAATTCTCTGCTCCTCCGGCCAGGGACAGCTTCCTGACCCCACCTGGCGCTCTGGGGGAGGCGGAGGCGCGAGGTGCGTTAGTGTTTGGGCCGCAGGTGGCGCTGGCGCTCGGTAACCTGGGCACTGGGCTTAGCGCGCGGGAAGGAGCCTTGGGTGATTTTTACCGCGAGTCTCACCCCCAAGGAAAGTGCTGCTTAAGGAGTGTTCTGTGCGGGTCTAGACGACCCCGCGTGAACAAGGCTCCTCCACTTTCAAGCACAAATGGGATGCAGGGATTGGGTGGCACTGGAAAGCTTCGGAAGATTCTTCCTTAGTTGCACAATGCAAAACGAGACCCTTAAGACTAAGGGGCACAAAGAAGAAACAATTTACTTTCTTTCTTTTTTTTTTTTTTTTTTTTTGAGACAGAGCCTCAAGCTATCCCCCTGGGTAGAGTGCCATGGCATCACGCTCACAGCAACCTCCAACTCCTGGGCTCAAGCGAGTCTCTTGCCTCAGCCTCCCAAGTAGCTGGGACTACAGGTGCCCGCCACAGCACCTGGCCATTTTTTGGTTGCAGCCATTATTGTTGTTTGGCGGGTCCAGGCTGGGGATTCGAACCTGCCACCCTTAGGTGTATGTGGCTGGCGCCTTAGCCGCTTGAGCCACAGGCGCCGAGCCGCAATTTACTTTCTAAATGGTAAGATATAGTGCCCAAACCTCGGTCATGCATCAGTGAATGGGTGAGCTGCGTGGCCTGGGACTGCTCTTGCTTCGTCTGGGTCCTCAGTTTTCCCCTCTGTAAAACAAGGAGACAGATCACATGGTCATTGAGGCCTCAGGCTTACAGGGCAAATATCTTGTTATTCTCTGGGTGCAATGCCTGGTGGCAGCCCCCTCCCTGGGGAGATTTGTTTCCATCAACTGGACATCGAGGTGTCCACTTGAGCAAACAGCCATAAGCCCTCAGCTGGAGGTTCATCTCTGGCAATACAGATTCCCTGGAAAGAAGCATCTCTTTCCCCCCAGTGGATCCATGGGTGCCCACACAGCAATGCTGGGTTGTTGTTGTCTTTCCTTGGAGAGCAGCTTAATTCACATCCAGTAAACATAAACCAAGACGCTCTTTAAGAACATCGCAGATATAACTGAAAAGCAGGCTGCGGCATAAATCCAGCTGTTGCTTCGGAAATGGTGCTGACCCCAGGCCTATGGAGGTTTAACTCACAAAGACTCATGTCAACAAACTCTTAAAACCAAGTCATCCTCAGGGCCAGGGAGAGCAGTCTAGAGCGGTGCTCTGTGCCTCCTGGGCCTGGCCTGGAGAAGTCACTAAGGGCGGATGTCAGGGGGCTCTCAAGGGGAGTGGGAATCGCCACCAGCAGACCAGGTCATTCCTCAAAGGCAAACAGAAGGCGTAAGGTTTGTTTGCAAGGGAAAAGTCACATTCTCTGTGGTTCTGAGGAAGCCCTTAAATACCCCTGTCCTTTAAAAGGGTGTTTAAGATCACTTGGGCCCTTTGCCAATGCTGGGACCACAGTGGTCTTCAAAGGAGATATCATAGCCACCCTAGGCCAGGCCTTCCCAATGTCCCGTCGGTGCCTAGCTCCCTCACCCTCTGTGGTCTCCTCCTGAAGGCCAAATGCTGTCCTGCCCCTTCTAGAGATTCTGTGGCACTGCCTTTCTCAGCCCAGCCTGAACTCCTAGGCAGCAAGATTCTCCTCTGACCTCTAGCTGTCCTTACTCACCTTCCCTGAGGGCCATATCCCCAAGATGGGACCCTGGGCTGTGGCTAGGCCTCTTCTAGCCCTCACCAGGGTTGGGTAGGGTCTCTGTCCCACCCAGAGGCATCCTGGCAGCCTCCCAACAGCAAGAAGCTACTTCCACACTGGTTCCGTCCAGGCCCTCCCTTCCTTCTGTTTAAATGAGCAGGATCTGAGGAATCACTTGATGTGACCATACGCAGCAGCTTCCGAAGGAGCTGCCTCAAAGCCCCGGCACAGGCGCAGGGCATTATAGGGCTGGCAGATGGAGACGGCTTGAAAACAAATTTCAGAACTTCTGAGAATGGGAACAGGAGCAGAGCTCAAAGCATCTGTCATGCAAGTTGTAGCAAAACAGGATGTCAGTTGGCATGAAAAGAGCAAAAAGACCTCTGAAGCATTCTCGAGAAGAGTTGATTGTTTCTCAGAAACTGCACTAACTCTAGACCAAATAGAATTTCCCAGCAGTGGTGGATGGGGCTTGGGAGAAAATGTTGAGGACAGAGGGATTCAAAAGAGCTCAGGAGAATGCAGTCCTCCACTTCACACACACCTCAGGGGTCCCATGTGGTCTCAGGGTGGCGGCATTGTCGGGGCTTCCTGTGCCCCTGGCACTTGTACGAACAAAGTCTGTTCTCTCTCCAGGGAGCCAGTGCTGTTTTTATTTGTGTCTATGAATCAGATACTCACCAGGTCACCCCAGATCCACAGCTCTTGCCCACACCTAGGGAAGGGCTGTGAGGTTGGCTATGAGTGTGGGTAGTCATTGAGGTCTTCTTGTTCATGGTGTCTTTGTGGGCCTTACAGAAGCCTTTGAGGCCATTAACACCTGGACCTTTCCACTCAATGCTGGGAAGGCTGAGAGACTGATCACCTAAGAATCTAAGAGTCAGCCTACAGTGTCAGAGCAGGGCAAGGGTTCACTGGGATGACAGCCATGGTGCCCTCACCCTCACGCCAGGCAGTTCCATGGTCAAAAGGCTCACTCTGTCCTCCTCCCTAACGGAGCCCTCACTGGCACAGACTGGGATGACTCAGTCCTGGAGAGCACCCGGGCCAGATGGCCACCCAAGAGGGGTGGGGATGGGGGATGAGCCTGCATAGTGGCCAGTGCGGCAGTCACCCAGCTGCTTGTTAATTTTTGACTCTTTGGGCTCTTGCTGGTTTCAAGGAACACCCCTGCCCCCATTCAGGACTTTCCCTCCTTTCTATGTATTCAGATTTTTGCTTAATTTTTTAAAAAATAATTTACAGATTGGTTGTCTACCTAAGACATATATTAATAGCAGGACCATGTCTAGTCACTGTTACTAGAGATAAAGGGTTATGAAAAGCTGCTCTGAAGTGAGCATTGTTTTTTTGTTTTTTTGTTTGTTTGTTTAGAGACAGAGTCTCACTTTATTGCCCACTGTAGAGTGCTGTAATGTCACAGCTCATAGCAACCTCCAACTCTTGAGCTTAGGTGATTCTCTTGCCTCAGGTTCCTGAGTAGCTGGGACTACAAGTGCCTATCACAACACC
>NW_003852543.1:2959322-2960260 GCF_000181295.1 Otolemur garnettii | reverse complement strand
ATGAATGATGTTTTTGAACATCATCATATTTTCAAGATTTGGAAAAAATAATTCTTCATTTTGTATGAAACCTGAAGAAACCCTGTATAGCCAAGGCAATTCTTAGTAATAAAAACAAAGCTGGGGGTATCACCCTACCAGACTTTCAGCTATACTACAAGGCCATAGTGATCAAAACAGCATGGTATTGGCACAAAAATAGAGACATTGACATTTAGAATTGAATAGAAAATCATGAGATGGAACTAACCTTTTACAGCCACCTGATCTTTGATAAAACAAACAAGAACATACACTGGGGGAAAATATCCCTATTCAATAAATGGTGTTGGGTGAACTGGATAACCACATGTAAAAGACTAAAATTGGACCCACACCTCTCACCACTTACAAAAATTGATTCAAGATGGATAAAAGATTTAAATCTAAGGCATGAAACAATAAAAATCCTTGAAGAAAGTGTGGGAAAAACACTTGAAAATATCATCCTGGGGAAAGATTTTGTGAAGAAGACTTCCATGGCAATTGCAACAACAAAAACAAACAAATGGGACTTAGATAAACAGAAAAGCTTCTGACAGCTAAGGAAACAACAACCACAGCAAACAGACAACCTTCAGAATGGGAAAAGATATTTGCATACTATGAATCGGACAAAAGCTTGATAACTAGGATCTATAGAAAACTCAAATTAATCAACAAAAAAGACCCAATAATCCCATATATCACTGGGCAAGAAAGATGCATAGAACTTTCTCTAAAGAAGACAAATGGCTAACAAACATGAAAAATGCTCATCATCCCTAATCATCAGAGAAATGCAAATCGAAACTACCCTGAGATATCATCTAACCCCAGAGAAAATGGCCCACATCACAAAGTCTCAAAACTGCAGATGCTGGCATGGATGTGGAGAGAAGGGAACACTTTTATACTGC
>NW_003852543.1:2956710-2958477 GCF_000181295.1 Otolemur garnettii | reverse complement strand
AGTAGAAGGTAACTTCCTTAATGTTCCTTCCTTAATGATAAATACTACTTACCAGAGTGAACATAGAGCTCAATGGTGAAACCTTAGAAACACTTTTTCCATGGCAGGAGGGAACAGTATATGCATGCCTGCTTGTCCATTTTTCAACTCTGTCTTCGGGGCTGACCCAGCACAACAAGCCAAGGAGACATAGGAAGGAACAAAGCAGTCTTCATTCCAGGGGACACAGTTGTGCACCCGACAATCAAAGAGGATCAATGGCAGACTTTCAGAGCAAATGCAAGCAAGGCTCAAGGTGGCCAGATATGGGTGACCCGCAGAAAATCATAAGGTGGCCAGTGCCTTCACAATGACCAGTTAGAAAAAGTAACATAAAAGACCAGGCAGGCAGCATAAATTCTAATGAACACAGAAGCTGGAGAACTTTATACTAAGTGAGATAAATCAAGTGATTACAATATGATCTTACTTGTATGTGGAATCTAAACAAGTCAAACTCAGAAAAGCAGAGAGTAGAATGGTGCTTACCAGGGTCTGGAGGGGAGGGACGGGGGTTGAGGAGACTCTGGTCAAAGGATGTAAAATCTCAGTTAAGAGATAAGAGTTCAGGAGATCTATTGTACAACATGGTGCTGATAGTTAATGACAATGTATTGTATACTTGCAAATTGCTAAAAGAGTAGATTTTAAATGTTCTCATTACAACAAAACCAGTAAGTATGTGAGATAATGGATATGTTGACTAGCTTGACTTAATCATTCCATGGTGTATACATCTACCAAAACATCATGTTGTATTCCATAAATATGGGGTGTTCCCCAGTCTCCACGCATGGGCATGCATAGGAGACTTGCGTAACAACAGATATCTTGGAAGGTGTTTGCCATGAGTGGGAGAGAAGACTTCATGTCTGTGTAGTAAGAGGTGGCCAACTCATGGAGAATGTTTTGTAAATATTTTGTAAAAATCTGTAATGACTATTTTGTAAATAAAAGTACACTTAGCTCTAATATCTCATTTTCCCTATATATGGCAACTTTGGGGATACCCTGTATATATAAATTTTATTTATCAATTAAACAATTCATTGAGCATGTACAAGTCTGCTCTGTGCCAGAAATTATTTTCCTACAACACCTCTAAGAGTTGGCATTCCTAAGATGGTGGCCTTAATTCCAGACTAGACAAATAAATTAGTGGAATGGGACAGAGTCCAAAAATTAACCAGACATGTATGGGAATTTCGAAGATCTTTCAGGTTTTCTATTGGACCAATCCTTTATCCAGTTTGGAAATAAGTAAAGTTAGACTCCTAGCCCACAAGATTGACAGCAATTACAATGACTAATAAAGTAAAAGCAGTGATAATCAAATTCTATTATTAGTTCTGCTATATTTTAATTATAATTATTCATGTGTATGACACTAATTAGTACAAAAATTACTAGCAGCCATTTTATGAGTAAAGCTGATTGAGTGCTGTGTGGGCTAGGCTCCATGCCAAGCACTTAACCTGCGTCATCTCATTTGATCTCTACCGTGGCACCAAGAAGTGGCCGCACAGATGAGCAGACTCAGGAACAGGTCAAGCCATCCGCCCAGTGCTGCTAGCTAGTAAGTGGACGATCCTAGGAGATACCCAGACTATCTGACCAACAAAATAAGATACATACAAAGAATGTATTGTAGTATTAGTAGAAAATTTAGAAAAATATGCTTGTGATCTGGAAATGGGGAAGGTCTGCTTAAAATCAAAAAGTCAAAGC
>NW_003852543.1:2941965-2956346 GCF_000181295.1 Otolemur garnettii | reverse complement strand
AAAAAAAAACAAACAAAAATCTTTTCTACAATAAATTACACTGCCAAATAAAATATGAGGGAAAGATTAGGAGGAAAGGACAACTCAGTAGAAAAATAGTCAAATGCTATAAATAGATGATGCTCCCAGGAAGAAACACAAAAAGTTCAGGCTCAGAGGCTCACACCTGTAATCTTAGCACTTTGGGAGGCAGAAGTGGGAGGATCACTTGAGGCCAGTAGTTCAAAACCAGCCTAAGCAATATAGGGTGGCCACAAAGTTCACGTGCCACTTAAAATAGTTGTCTGTTTTAAAACTTTGTGGCCACTGTGCATATTGAGATCCCCATCTCGACAAAAAAATAGAAAAACTAGCCAGTGTGCATCTGTAATCCCAGCTACTTGGGAGGCTAAAGTGGGCGGAAGTTGAGCCTAGAAGTTGGATGGAGGCTGCAGTGAGCTGTGATGATGCCACTGAACTCCAGCCTGGGCAACAGAGCAAAACCCCATCTCAAGAAAGAAAAAAGGAAGCAAGGAAGAAGGAAGGAGGAAAGTACAGAGGAATGCTGTGAGCACAGGAGTGCCTGGATGGTGAGAGAGGGCCTTGAAGTTTTGAGCCCCTGAGTTTCCTTGAAGGTGACCCTGAGTCCAACAGCTAGTAGGACTGCAGCTGGGAGCCTTCCTAGACCGTGAGCAGGGAATGCTGATGTTTGTAATTTGGCCAGATGGAAGGGGAGCCAGATTCCACAGCCAGACTTTCAAAAGGCTTACACTTGCAAGGGCGCTGGCATGGAAATGAAGCAGCAAAGGGTGGAGAATCTGGAGGAGCCAGGGCAATGACTGTGGGCATGGAGAGGAGGAGAGAGTTTGTAAGGACCTAGGCAGCTATACTGATGAGACTGGGGGACGTCCTCCCCACCCCAGCCCCCCTGAAGCACACTGGCCTCTGGAAGTCCCTTACAGTTTATGCTTTCCCTCCTGTCCCCCAGCCTTTGCACTGTGGCTCCATTACCCACGCAGGGAATATTCCTCCCTTCTCGTTGTCCTGCTCAGATTCAGCAAGACTTCCTTAAGGAAGCCCTCCTGACCACCTGCCAGATCAACAACCTGAGGGTGGCCAGTCACTCTGTGTGTCTGGAGCTTGGGAGGGAGGCCTGGGTTCTTTGGCCTGATTCCTCCACAGGAGAATGTGGGGGTGACAGGGAACAGGAAGACAGTCCCAGGTGGAGTACTGGGGGTCGACGAGATTTAAGCAAGCAAAGGAACTGGGGCAGGTGCAGCCAGAGAAGGCACGAACCAGGGAGGAAGGTGAGTCGGGGGAGGCGCAGTGGTAGCACTGAGGCGTTGAGGAAGATAAGGGTGGACTTGAGTCCTTGTATTTGCCAAGGAGAAGTTAATTAGTTACCTAGAGAAGCAGTTTTTGTAACAGTGAGATCTGAAGCCAGATTGCAGTGTATTAAAAATCAGGAAGTCTTCAAGGAGGGGTAAATAGAGCAGATTAAATACACACATCTACGCTGGCGTCATCTTGAAACTACACTCCAGTGACAGGAAAGGTTGGTTCTAAAAGGCACAAATCCACAAGGACAGGAATAATGGGAGACAAAAGCAATACAATTGTGGAAGCTGAAATCAGATGGAGAAATGTAACTGGTTTTTCAGACTAGAAGAAACCCTGAATCCTGGGGAGGCAGTAGGGACGGGCTAGCCAACCCCGCTGTAGCACAGCAGCCGCCCAGGGCTAGGAACTGTCAACGATGGACAGCTCTGGAGGTGGGGCTCAAGAGGAGTGTAAAATGAGACTTGTGGGAAGATCTGCCTAAGAAAGAGTCAGAGCCCCGAATTTCATCTGGAGAGAGTGAAATCAAGCCCCACCATCCAGCTCCAACCCCACCTCCCTGTGACCTGGGGGACACCTGCTGTGAACACAAGGGCATCCAGGAGAGTCTGATGGATGCGCTCTCTCTGGGCTCCCACAGTCAAATGGCCAGTCTTTCTCTTTGCTCAGGAGTCTGAACAGACTAGAGGACAGGCTTCAAGTAGTGATATTTGAAATGTTCTTTATTAAACGATCCACCTAGACCACTTGACAGTGATGCTCCAGGCTCACCTTTGCACATTCAGAATTTCCAAGCAGCCTTTAGGTCTCACTTTCAACATTAGCTTACACAAAAGAAAAACTCCAAGTCCGGAGTAATTTAACTGAACATCTAAAGAATAAAATAATACTAACCCTGCCCAAATATTCAGAAAGTACCTTACTACTCTACGACCCAAACTAGGCAAATAACAAGGCAAGAAAATTAAAGACCAATGACATGAAAATCCTTAGTAAAACAGATACACCATCAAGCAGAGTTTATCCAAGTAGTACAAAGTTGGTTTAACATTAGAACACTAAGTGAAGTAATTTGCCACATGAACAGAATAAAGAAAACTTATATGGGTCAGGCGGTGACTCATGCCTGTAATCCTAACACTCTGGGAGACCCAGGAGAAATTGCTTGAGCTCTGGAGTTTGAAATCAGCCTGAGCAAGTGGGAGACTCCATCTCTGCTAAAAATAGAAAAACTAGCTGGGTGTTGTGGTGTCCATCTGTACTCCCAGCTACTGAGCAGGCTGAGGCAAGAGAATAGCCTGAACCCAAGAGTTTGAGGTTGCTGATGATGCCACAGCAGCCTACTCTGGGTGGCAGAGTGAGGCTCTTAAAAAGAAAACTATGATCATTCTAGCAGATGCAGAAAAAGCATTTGACAAAATTCAACAACTGCTCAAGATAAAAACGCTCAGAAAATTAGAAATAGAAGGAAACTTCTTTGATCTGATAAAGACCAGCTATGAAAAATCTCAACAAATATCAAATTTGATGGTGAGAGACAATGTTTTCTCTCCAGGAATGCCCATTCTCACTCTATCTATTCGACATTTTATTGGTGGTCCTTGCCAGTACAGTAAGTCAAGGAAAGGGAATCAAAGGAATCTAGATTAAAAAGGGAAAAGTGATACTGTCTTTATTCAAAGATGATATGGTAATATGTGTATAAAAATCCTAAGGAATCCATAAAAACTACTAAGTAACTACAACCAATAAGTAAATTTAGCAAGGTAATATGTGATCAATATGTATGGATCAAGTATATTGAAAATCAAGTATATTCCTCTATATAGCACCAAATATTTAAGAATTAAAATGAAAAATAGTATTATTTACAATATCATAAAAATAGGGATACATTTAACAAAAATATGTACAGGATCTGCACCTAGGAAATAATAAGGTATTGCTGAGAGAAATTAAAGACTAAATAAATGGAGAGACATAGCCATTTAAAGACTGGAAGCTGTAATATTGTTAAGATGGCAATTCCCCCCAAATCAATCCATTGAGTCAATGCAATCCTAATCACAAACTCACCTGGCTTGTTTCCTGAAATTGGCTAAGAGAAAAGGACCTAGGAGAGCCAAAACCATTTTGAAAAAGAAGAAAATGGAGAGCTGGCAGTACCTGACTTTGAGAATTATTACAAAGGTTCAATAATCAGAACAGCATGGTGTTTGCAAAACGATGGACACAGGTATCAGTGGTACACAACCAGAATCTAAAAATAGACATATATGTGTAGGGTCAAATTTTTCCCTTTTGAGAGACTCCTTCCTTACTTCATGGATCTCTTATCTTTTCTTTTCTCCTCTTGCGATAGTAAGAATTTTATGGATGGCCTCTTCTCCCTTCATATTTGCTTTTTCTGTTTGTTTCAACCTGTTCTATATTCAAGGCATTCCTGAGATGTCTGGTCGTCTTTGGTAAATAGCTTATCCAACAGAAGCCAAGGGGGGCTGTAACAAACTCTATCAACACACATAGGTGGTCAACATAAGCAACTAGGCCTACTGTACTGATACATACATGTAGTGCATGTCCAGTCTATGAAAATTAGGTCAACTTAAGGAGGTGGTCAATGTAGGGAGATGGTCAACTGTGGAGGTTTGACTGTATTTTAAAATCAAGTTTATTGAGACATAATTTGCATTGAATAATATTCACTCATTTTGCATGTACATTTTGGTACCTTTGGCAGATACATGCACCCAGGTAGTGATGAGCACAATCAAAATAGAGAACATTTACATTCACGTTACAAAGTCCCCTGTGCTGTCTCCAGTTAGTCTCCACCACCCTCACCCTCAATCCCAGGCCACCACTAATCTCCTATACATCTTTCTACAGACTGGATTTGTCATTTCTAGATTTTAATATAAATAAAATCTCACAGAATCTACTCTTTTGTGCCTGCACGCTTTGCTCAGCTTGATGTGCATGCAACTCATCTATTGTTGCATGCACAGTTGTTGAGTGTTTCAGCAGTTCATTTCTTTCTACTGCTGTTTTTTCTTTTTCTCTACTGTCCTATTGTGTGAATACGTCTTTGTTCACCCATCCATCTGTCGATAGACGTTTGGGTTGCTTCAGTTTTGGTTATTGTGACTAAAACTGCTAAGAACATTCACTTAGATGTCTTTGTGTGAGCATGTGTTTTCTTTTCTTCTTTTTTTTTTTTTTGTAGAGACAGAGTTTCACTTTATCGCCCTTAGTAGAGTGCGGTGGCATCACACAGCTCACAGCAACCTCCCGGGCTCAGGCGATTCTCTTGCCTCAGCCTCCCAAGTCGCTGGGACCACAGGTGCCCACCACAACACCTGGCCATTTTTTTGTTGCAATTTGGCTGGGGCCAAGTTTGAACCCACCATCCTCGGTATATGGGGCCAAGCACCCTACTCACTGAGCCACAGGTGCCGCCCCAGAGTATTTATCTTTATTACAAAAAAGAAAGATATGAAAGAGCTTAAGACAAAAGTCTTGATAGAAACATGGTTTGCTAATGCATGGGTAAGTCTAGTTTTATTAGTGCACTGAAGCTATGAGAATAACTCACAGTCACTCCGAAGAATGGTGCAATGAATTAACCAACTGATTCTTCTTTTATGTTCTGAGCTACAACATTTGCTGAATATATAATCTGTTATTCCTTTAGTCATGGCACCGCCCGAGCGTGTGTTTTCTTTATTCTTGGCTAAATACCAAGTTGTTGAATGATTGGGTCATATGATCAGTGAATATTTAGGTTTATAGGAAACCATCAAAAAGGTTCCCAAAATGATTGGAACATTTTACATGCCCAACTTCTCTTTCTTTTGTAAATCTGAAAAAAAAAAATTATTTTTAGAAGTAGGGGATAAATTTACTTACTGTGTGCCAAAGAGGATGACCAGTGGGGGCTTGAGGAGAAAGTGAGTTTCAAATTATGTCTCAGCACCCCAGGTAGGAACCCAGAAGAGAGTGGGAGGGAGGGTCCCCGGCATCCACTCTCTGGGTAGGTGGCAAGAGAGCATCCCTGTACTTTGCAATGGTCCAAGCGCTGATGTGGAGGTTCCAAGGAGCCAAGGCCACACGGAAATCAGGACACTAAGCCTATGGCTGCCAGGGTGGTGGCGCCTGAGAAAGGAAGGGGCTCTTTACCCACCATTGTCCCTTGCACTGCCCTCCACTCCCCCGACACTCATCACAAACCTCTACCAGCTTCTGTGACTGCAACTGTTTGGGAAATAACCTTCCTGGAGCTTACTTAATTTTGCTGGGCGCTTCCTCACTGCGCCTCACAGATTGGGTGAAGGGGTCTATTCCCTGTTTATTTGTTCCCCACCCCTGCAGCAGGACAGTCTCATAAAAACAGAAGATTCAGGGCAGGAAAGAGTGGGCAGATCTGAACCAGTTGGCCTTTTCTGAGACCTGGATCCTCTGTTCACCATTGGGGCCAGGAGGCCCACATGCCAGGGTGTGAAATGAATTCCATCTCCCTCCCCGCCCCGCCCTCCCCCTCCTCCACCCCAATAGCACAGAGCACAGAATAGTGCCAGGCAATTGTCTTCTTCACAATACATCTCATCCGGTCCCCTAGGTCAAAAGATTAGTACTGCTCCTGTTTTGGAAGTATAGGAAGTACTTGGAAAAAGTTAGTTTTCTGCCCTCTGAATCTCCAAAAGCCTTCCATTCTGAACTCCACACACTTCCATGAAAGCCTTCTATGCAGGTTTTCAAGGACCTCCCAAGCATCTTTGGGAGCAGTAGCCCTTTTAAGACTCAAAAGGGAGTTCGGCCTGGGGACTAGAGGGAGAAGAGAAGAAGATGCTCAAGAGAAGAAAGACTCACAGGGAGGCAGGGAACACAGGACACATGAATCTCCGTGACACTCCTGCCTGGCTCCATCTGTGTGCAGGCTCCAGCTGGGCCCTCCCTGGTACAAGGCCTGGCTCAGCCACTTAGCAATGGCACTAATCGGGTAGGCTTCCTCCTCTGCACGGTGGAAATGATAATAGCATCTTCCTAATAAGATTGTCTTAAGGTGACAGCAGGTATGGACCTCTTAGCCCCATTCATACAGAGAATGCATCCTGATTGCTTGGGGACTCCACGTTTATGCAGGAAGGAACAATCTTTAGCAGATGGAGTGGGGCGGTATGGGGCTGGGCACTGAACACATGGCTGGCTACCTCTGTCCCTCCATAGCCTCTCCAAACTTCCTGCTGAGTGAGGCCAGGAGCCCTGCCTCTTCCATTTCAGCAAGGCTGTGTCTGGGACAAGATAGCACCCTGTGGGGATGCCCACAGAGAGGGTTGGATATTCTTTATCTTTAGTACCAGAGGCCAGGAATCTGCCCAACTTGGGTGAGTGGGTGAAGGGCAGGGCAGGTCCTATCTCAGCATCTCGCCAATGAGCCCAGCTTGACCAGGCACGTTGTCTCCATGTGCATTCCTGCCATTGTTTGCCCGAAGTGGGGCAGGGGTCCAGACTGGGGGCCTCAACCCTGATTGTAGAAATGAGAACTCCATGAAAATATGCTGTCTGTCCACCTGCATTTCTCCTGCAGACCATCCTTCCTGGCTTTGGTGGCAGGAATGAGTCACAGGAGGATCCCTTAGGGCTGGTTCACTTTCTTTTCCCTCTGCCACAACTGGTCCTGGGGCTGTGCAGAGCCCCATTCTGTCCTGCTGCGGGTGGGCGCGGGTGAGCGTCCGCAAGGAGCCTGGCAGGGTGTCTGCCTGAGAGGCCAGGGGGTCCTGGGGCTGAGGGCTTGCAGGCTTCAGGAAAGAGGATTAGGGTGTGGGGAACCAGAAGGCCCAGGAGCAGGAGTGGGATAGGGATAGCTCCCTGGAGGAGGTAGCATGTGAGCTGGGCAGGATTTAAGCCATCATCATCATTGTCATCATCGCCATGCTGACATTTGGGGCACAGAGTACCTAGAGAGTACTGGTGACCATGCCTGATGCTTGGGGACAGCCGTGCCCCTCATTCCAGCTGCTGGTGAATCCACATCCTGTGTGATACATAAGATTGTCACTAGCTCTAACCCCAGAAGTTAGAGGCCCTGAGGGCCAGACTCCTCATGGGTCGTAGACAATGAAGTTGCATCCAACAAGCCTCCCTGGGCTCCATTCACACCTGCGGCCTGTCTCTGGGGTGGGCACCAGTTCCCTAATCAGCCCCAGCCTCTCTCTGCCTCTTTGCAGGGGAATGTGGGGTGTTTTATGAGAGGAGGGCAGCAGAGCAGGAAGGCGAGGGAGGGGATGGCAGGGAACTCAGCCTGGTGCTCACCTGTCCCTGCCCTGGGTGAGGCTCTTGCTGTGTCAGGGCTCAAGTTTCTCTTCTGTAAATTCCCTGAGTCCTCCCACTACTGCTGTTCCCTGATAAGTAAGGCTGTTCAGACCTGATTACTAGCGGCTGTGCCCACGGGACTGAAGGAGCAAGAGGGCTGCCCCGGTGACCTTGATCTGAGCACTTCACTTAGTGGTCAGAGGGCTGCAGCAGGAATGAATGGCCTCCTTCCACAAGGACTGAAGTTTGGTTTGCTAGGTGGGACTATTTTAAACTATGTCATGGCTGATTAAAGGTTCATTTCTGTGGGAAAAAGGGAAAGTCTCAATCCACGTTGATAACGCAATGCCAGGAACATGGGTTAATGAGTAAGTACACTGCGAACAACTGTCATCTCCCCAGGCTAGAAACTTCAGGATCATTCTAGAAACTTTCTTGTTTCATAATGATATCTGCAGCTGATACGTTCTAAGCCTTCCCTGGTCACAGGGGTTTACCTGAACCAAGTCATCAAATCCCACCAATGATCTGTGGAGGCCGGATTGACGTTGCCATTTGGCAGACAAGGGAACTGGGGCTGCCGGGGGCCACAGGCAGGCTGGCTCAGGGATCCATGCCCTTGGCCACTCCCTTCCACCAGCCCTTTGTTCACCAAAGCTAGTCAAGTATGTCCCTCTTCCTGCCCACCCCCACCCTGCCACCATCCCTACAGTGTCTCTTAGCTGGACAGATGTGCAGGCCTGCAGGGCTTCCCCTCAGGTGAAAGCCAAACTGCTGCTCTGTCTCAGGAGTGCCCTCGGCACTCTAACTTCCCGAGACCCTCCTCCTGTACCCGACATACATCTGGTCCTGATCATCCTTGCCCTGCCAATGAAGCACTTGCTGACTTCTTTCCCTGGCATAGTCTTCCTTGTCTCAGACACACTCCCCAGGCTGGACCCCTGGCTGGGTTTCCCCAACACCTATCCAGTGCCAACTGGAGCCTTCAGCATGGGTGAGGTGATATCAGTGGGTACGAAGGGCTTCTTGGTATGTCTGTGGCCCCTGCTCCCAGAGGGACAGGGATCCTTTCATGGTGACAGGGGTATGAGAGTTAACCTCAGGGTGCCGGAGTTGCTCTGTTGGAACTAGAATCCTCGCCTACTTGCTGTGTGACTTTGGGTAAATCATTTAACTTCTCTAAGTGGTAACTACCATATACGGTTGCCAAAAGATTAAGTGCTTGGAGCAGCACCCAGCCTCCAGTGGACTGGCAATCAGCTTGCCCTCCATGTCCCTGGGGGTCTGCCTACTAACAGACTTCTGGCAAGTGTGTTCTGGCACCTAAGCACCCTGCATGGATCAAACCTCTCTGGTGGCTTCTAGACAGCCTGGCACTGTGATTATCCCCAGTTACCTATGAAAGAAGAGAGAAGTCATAGCTAGGAACCCCAGTGTCTGCCTCCAGTGCCCCAACCCTTAGAAGCTTCCATGATCGAGTATAATGAGACAGAACAAAGGCCATTGAATCACGCAGAGAGTGGGGGCAATCACTTTAAATCTGTTTTTCCAAATCGCACTATTTTAAATGCCCTGGGCGGATGCCCACGTGTGCAGGGACATTTTGCCTGCCCAGAGGCGCTTTGTCTCTTTGAAAGGCCTCATTGTGACCCCACATCGGCCCCAATTGATTCGGGGAACAACAGGCCCTTGTGTGGGCCTGAAGGCAGGCTCCTCCAGCTCATGGCTGGCAGTGCAAACCCTTTGCTGTCTCTTTAAGGTCAGCGCAAGGAGGCCTCAAATCCTCCGTTTGGGCTGCTTTGCAAAAACAGTCCTACAACCTGCCGGGGTTCCGGGGTTCCGGGGTTCCGGTAAGAGGTGCTTTTTAAAATCTGGCCCTGTGATGTTGAAGCCCAGTTCCTGTACAGTTCATCTTCTTCAGAAGGATGATCCCATGTGTGCAGGATGGGGTGGCAGGAGTTTGGCTCCCAGGACCTCCCAGGCCATCCTGCCCTGTACAAGGAAGGCCACCAGGGAGATGCTCTCAGAGGTGTCCTAGAACCCCCATGAAGCAAGGGGGCCACAGCCTATACCCTCTCCCTACTCATATGTCCATACATAACCGTAAGCCCTGTGGAGCTGCCCAGTGGCTGAGGAAGGCCTGAGGGGATGTACTGACCTGCTAAATCACTGTCCAGTCAAAGTCCTGCCAGGTCACTCCCAACTGCTCTCCCAAATACCTGGCTGTACCCATCCCTCAACGCCCCCTTTCAGCTGGCATTTGACTACTACAAGGTCTTGTCTCATTTCCCTGTCATTTCTCAAGAGGCCAGAGGCTAGCCCTGCGTGAGGACAGGTCAGCCAGAGCAGCCCTAGGGAGCCAGGCCCACTCATATGGCCATGTTCACTGAGCACCAGCCCTGTGGCCTCCTGGCACCTGGCCAGGCACTGACTGTTCCTATGTGTGCACTGTGAGGTGGCCAACTATGGTTTGGCCTGTTCTGCAAGATTTGGCTTTTGGTCACATCATAGACATGGGCTTCTTCTTCATCCTTTGTCAGGGCCATGGAAAGTTCTAGCTCTTTATTTTATGAACTTAAAAACACTCAGTTTCTCACCTTCTTTGCAAAGTATCAGCTGGTCTAGGCAGCCCCTTGGCTCTGCGGGGGCTGCAAAGTGGAGCCCAGCTGCAACTTGAACTGGCTTTGTTGCAGCTGCAGCTCTGAGCAGCCAGCTCCCCTGAATGACAACCAGCTCCAGGGCCCGATGGCAGACAGGAGCTGTTCCAAATGCCCAGCCTAATTCCCCTTTGGAGACCCTTCTGTTGGCAGCAGGTCCACCACTAAGTCTCATTGTCACTTACTGAGATGGATGTGCCAGCCCTAAACCCAGCTGCCTGCGTCTCAGTTTCCTCACCTTCAGAGTGATGTGGCCACTGGGAGGATGACAGGAGGTTGTGTATAGGTCAGGTGCTTATGCATTGCCTAATGCATAAGAGCGAGAGCCCCCAAAGTGGCAGGCAGGATGGCTAAACAGGGGTAAGCTGGGGTCTTTGGAGCAGCTGTGCTGGATGTTGGTGCTGCCTGAATTTTGATCATAGTTATGGCCACCAAGTGGGCAGCACATCTAAGGAATATCCACCTGCCCTTGGAGTAGCCTCAGAGGAAGTCCCTTCCTATGTGAGATCAAGAGGCAGAGAGGTCAGGTGTGCCAGCAGCAAGCAGTTTAGGAGCCAGATATCAGCCATGTTCTTGAGGGACCAGTGGCCCCAGCACACAGAGGTGCCCAAACAGTGCGCATTCTCTGTAGTCTGAGGACCTTCTGGCTATTGCAGTTGCAGAGCGGGCTTCTTAAATGTCCCTGTCCCCAACCCCATCCCCCCCAGGCATGGTGGTTTCCCAGAGGAGCCTCTGAGCAGTTGGATAACAGAGCGGAGCTCTGAGATGCAGAAGGAAACAGGACAGCGGAGAGGTTAAAAGGGGAGGCGAGGAGAGCAAGACCAGGACAGGGCATTTTTTGAGGCTGGGCTGAACTTTGTCCATCGCATTCACATCCAAGAAGATAGAAATGCAAGTCAAAATGAAAGCTAGAAAATGACTCAAGAGAGCCAGAGAATCATAAGCATAAGCCTTTGACTAATAAAGATTTTATAGCTAGATCAATTTGCCACTGAAAAAGAGAGAATAAAGTTTAAATGAAAGTTTCCTTAAAAAGAGCCATAGAAATTTCAAAACACTGAGAAATCCTTGGGAAGCTACGTCTCCCATTTCTTTCTCTTTCTTTCCCCTCCCTCCCATGGGAGTCAAAAGTAAGCCACATTAGCATTTGTGTGGTTGACTTCTTAGAATGTGATTGGGAAGTTTTGTTGAAAAAAATGAGACTTATGTCAACCAATACTTAATTGCACATTTTGGTAAATATGTGACAAATTTCCTATCATTTCTCAATTTGTAGTTTAATTTTGCAGGATAAAGCCCCAATCAAACCTTTTGCTCATAATTTACTGTGGAATTTTGGCTATTTTAAGTGGACTTCCTAAAAGTAGCTGGTTGCTCTTGCCAGTTACTTCGGGATAACAAAGGACCTCCTGCTCATCCCACTTAAATCCAATTTAGTTGCAAGATCTCCAAGTTGGAAAGAAAGGCACTAAGATGCCACCTAGCTAAACCCTCCACCTGAGGCTTGAATCTTTGCTCTCCACTGCCACAGGCAGGAGGCAGTGCCACCTCTACCCTCACACCTCCAAGGCTCTGGGAACTGAGAGGTCTTTGAGGCACCAGAGCTGGTGATTCCCTGGCATTCCTCTCTGGAATGTCATTAGCTTCTTTGAGACATGAGTTAAAGGAACACTTCATAACAGGGCAGCAGGGCTTCCCAAGATTCCTAATCATCTGTTCAAACTTGAGATGTGGTATTTACCACTTGTCACTGTACTTCCTTTCGCTCTGTGGTCTGGTCCCTTTCCTCTCCTGTGGAGTGGCCCAAGGAAATTCTAACAAACAATTTGTAATCCACATCACTAATTGGAACAGAGCACAGAGCATACACTGTCCAGATCATTTCTGATCAGCTGTACAAAGAAAGTGTGAGTGGAAACTTTTGCACCTTGTTTTCTTTTGGGTTAGGGAAATTCTAAATGGGCACAGACCACTGTGTCTGGTAGGAAAGTGGAGAGGGCCCCTAGGCTGGCACTGGGCAGCCTAGGGACAGGAAAGCCATCAGGAGAACATAGCTGGGTGGGTGGCTCAGCTGAGCTCTGAGAGGGCAGTGGTCCAGCAAACACAGCATCATCTGAATGGCCACTGGATGCTGCCTCTTGAGATTCAGGTTAAGTCAAAGGATCCCTCAGAAAGCTGAGAGGATGGTACTCTGATTCTGGGGAATTTAAAACCAAAACACCCCACAAAAGTATTGAACATAAAGGCACTTTATAAAGTATTTCCAAGGGTTATCATCTTCCACCATGGACATCTGGAAATATCTGTTGGGTACACCTTCGTCCCCATGACACCAGAATATCCACAAAAACTTAGAAACACGCCACAAGATGGGGTGCTCAAAGAGCCCGTGGAACATTCCAATAGGCAGTTCTCAAGATCCGGTCCAGGGCTCAGCAGGGGATCTCCGTTTCCCTCTCAGATCACAGTCCCCACGTCCCACCCCCAGACAAAAAGGCCCCCTTTTGCAAATAGGAAGAGACCCTAGAAAGACAGCACAGTAATTGGAAGTTAAATAGAATAGGAACAGAACATGGCTATTGGGGAGGGGGGGTTGTTTTCTTTTTTCCACCATTGAGAGGATTTCTGTGGTCTAAAAAGTTATGCCAGTAGGTGGGCCAATCAGTTAACATCGTCTGGGTCTTCAGCTCAAGTTCTTCTGCTGCATTATGAAGACTTCCATCTGATTAAAGAAAACACTGCGTGGACCACGTACAGCAGAGTAGCTACGTAGGAAAACACCTGGAACCAAGAGAAATGATCATTAAAGGGAGTGCATGGAGAGGGTTCACTGTGTCCAGTGGGGCAGGGGGTGACAGGCCAGGAGCGCACCCCCATTACCCACACAGACACCCTTTCCTGCCAGCCCAGGTGTGCTCTGATCCTCTCAGTGCAGAGCTCCAGGTAACTTAACGACCTCTGGGACTTGCGTGCAGGGTAGAATTCTCCGCCATCAGTCAACGTCATGTTGACATGAACTGACTTGAAACAGGGCCCTCATAACCCCCTCCAATGATAGCATCTCTGCAAGCATTAACTACTCTCCCTGGGAAACTTCCTTCCCCCATATTAATAAGACCAGTGTCTGCCAGCTGTGGTTTCAGCGGCAGGGCTGGGAGCTTGTGAGTACCTGAGTTTTCTGGCTCCATGCTACTTGGGCATCCTCAGACCTTATTAGGGTTCTGTTCTAGGACCTTTAATTTTACCAACATGGCTGAGGGATCCAGGCTTCACCAGAAGTAAGCGGCAGAGATGGGGAGGGGGTATTTTGAACTTTTGTCCAAAGGAGGGAGCTTGCTGAAGAGGCTGCTGGTTCCCATTTGGGCTCTGGGAACCAAGGCCTCAAAATGCAGCAAGTGTTTGTTTGCCTGCGACTTGCTACGTTCACCTGGGCACCATCCACTCCCCGATCAGCCTGCCCAAATGCTTGCCTGCCCAGGTCCAGTATCTGCACCTGGTTTTGTGACTTGAGTGGGGGTCAAGAGTTCCATCCAGGCACAACATGTAGGGCGGCCACGCTTCTGTGACTCTTGAAAATGCCCATAAACAGCCATCACTGCGCCTGCTCCCCCTGCATCCCCACACAGGTGAACTCTTTACCCCTCATTGGCCAGGGGCGATGAGTAAGCCAAGTTATTTAGTAACAAACTGAAGAGAACTCATCCGGGAACTCCTGAGTACCCCATCCGAAAGGAGCAGTAATACACAGGTGAGCAGCCCCCCCAGAAAGCACCTTTCCTCATCAGGTGGGAATTCCAGGCCCAGTGAGAACCTTTGGTAGAAGAAATATCTGAGCAGTCCCCTAGCAGGAGCAGGAAATAGAGGCTCATTGTCCTAGTGGGGACACTGATTGCTGGGGGTGGATGAGAATGGATGGAGATATATATATATATTTTATATATATATATATATATATTATTTTGGGTATGTAGCCAAAAGTAGAATTTCTGGGTCACGTAGTGACTCTATTATGAATGTTTTATATTGTTGCGGTAGGATTTTCTGTATGTCATATTTTGCAATTGGTTCTTGCTGGATTTTGTATATTTCTGATGT
>NW_003852543.1:2917093-2941945 GCF_000181295.1 Otolemur garnettii | reverse complement strand
GTCACACCTCATAGCAACCTCAAACTCAGGCTCAAGCCATCCATCTTCTTGCCTCAGCTTCCCCAGCAGCTGGGAGGCACTTGCCACAACACTTAGCTAGTTTTTGTATTTTAGTAGAAATCGGCCCTTGCTCTTGTTCAGGCTGGTCTCCAACTCCTGGTGATCCACCCGTCTCAGCCTCCCAGAAAGGTAGGGTTACATGTGTGAGCACCGTGCCTCACCTTGAATGGATATATATTAGCCCCTCAGAAAACTCCCCAACTGCTGCCATGATTGCCCACCATAGCTAAGGAGAAACTTTCAGATTTCTCCAGAAATCTCCAGCTCTCTGCAGTCAACTTCTGCCAATCCCAGGGATCCCTTCAATAAGTAGCTCTGCCCCCAGCAAAGGAGAGGGGGGAGAAGCTCAGCTTTTGAGCTCAGTCCTGATTAGGAACCACAAGGCCAAAGATAAGCCAGCTGCTTCCAAAGGCCAGGGTGTGTGAGAAAGCTTTTGAGGTGCCTTCCTGTACTCCCCCGTCCCAGACTGGCCACCTTCCAAACTATCTGAAATGTTGTGGTTGGGCAGGGCTAGGCGCTAAATCCTGAGTAATGACTATGCCTTTTTCCCATATACTGATAAAGTTGCTATTTTGAATGGGAAGGCAAGATGTTACATTGAACCTGGTTCATATTTCATCCTGGTAGTTCTGGCCTGGTGAGAACACTCTGATTCTTAATTCTAGCACTCCTGACTTTCCCTGGGCATGTTCTTGTCTATCCAACTCAACTAACAAAAAGGTGGGAACATAATCAATTATAGGATAGATAAATAGCTGTTGGTATATTCTTGCCTACAATGAATTACTCTACAGCAATGAGAATAAAAAACCCACATGTACACCCAGCCACACGGGTGACTCTCACAAACATAAGGTTGAGAGAAACAAGCCAGATGTAAAAGAATACTCACTGTATGATTCCTTCAGATGAAGTTTAAAGGCAGAAAAACTGAACTAGGGGATAGAATCACAAGCTGGGTGGTGGTGGGGGTATACTGTGACAGGACAGGACAAGAGGGGATTTCTGGGAGCTGTTGTCATGATTCTTAGACCAGACGCTGTTTACACTGTGGTATTAACTTTATGAAAATTCAGCAAGCTGTCCATAACCTGCACACGTCTCCGGCTGTATGCTGCATTTTGATAAAAATTTAAAATCTGAGTGCAGTATCTAGAGGCTGGTGGTTCTCAACTAGAGATCTGCCAGTGGACAGGGGCAGTAATTCACCCCATCTAGGTTTTTCTATCAAGAGCTGATCCACTAACCACATCCCATCTACATTTCACTATCGTCCTTTGCAGCAATTTTATGGAAATTATTTTCGAATGCTTTGCTGACTTCTCTTAAGAGAGAAGCCTTCAGGTTGGGGTGGGGAAGGTAGAAGGCACTTTTGGGAGAGGAGCTCACACGGAATCATCTGAAGGACGCTTACAGAAGTAGGTTACCAGTATCCCAGGGAGGGAGGAGCCCAAGATTCTACAAGGCCAGGCTACTGTTTAGACACCAGCCCTGTGGAAGATGTTCCCCTACTGTGGGGCACCTGAGGAGGGTGCCAGAGAGCCTGAAGGGCTGTGTTTAGGTAAGTGGTTGTAGGCAGCAGTGCGTGGCTTCCCAGGGCAGGGGATGGGCACACAGAGACCAGCAGACAAGGCTTTGAGGACCTAACACCATATACCACCTAGAAATCTGAGGGGTGCAATTTCTGAAACTTTTTTTTTTTTTTTTTTTTGGGCTGGGGTCTAGGTTTGAACCTGCCACCTCTGGTATATGGGGCCGGCATCCTATCCTTTGAGCCATAGGCGCTGCCCCTGGAAACTTTTTCATATTTTTGAAACAATATCCATGGTTAGAAACACACTTGACATTATTAGTTAGGATCCTGGTGCAAGGGCCCACACATGCAACTCTGAAAAAATGTTTTATAAAATAAGACAGTCTCTTCTTACTCCCTGTCATTCTGAT
Source organism: Otolemur garnettii (assembly GCF_000181295.1). Taxonomy (NCBI): domain Eukaryota; kingdom Metazoa; phylum Chordata; class Mammalia; order Primates; family Galagidae; genus Otolemur; species Otolemur garnettii. The sequence goes on along the minus strand of NW_003852543.1, from coordinate 2,939,941 downwards.
CCATTCCATTAAAAAGAAAATCTACCCCCAGCCTCAGGGCACTTGCCCCTGTGTGGATGCCTCAGTGGAAGTATACTTAGGGGGAGTCAGTGGTCCAAGAGGCCGGATTCATGGCTCTAAATTGGTGCTAGGATTGGGGGGACACATTCTCTGGTGTTGATATCTGATGACTGGTGGTGATGGATGGTGGGCCAGTTACACACATTCTCTGTGCCCTGCTTCTCCATCTGTGAAATGGGTCTAATGACCCCATGTGACAGGGTTGTTGTGAGAGTTCAATAGGATTGTTCACAGAGTGCTCAGGCACTAGGACTGAGTGTCACAGTCCTGCCCAGACTCAGGGGGTCTTTGTTGCTTCAGAAAGGAAGGAAAGGTTAGACTTCATTCAAAAGTTAGTGTACTGAAGAAAGAAGGAGGGCTTGGGCAGCCTTTTGCCCAGAGCCTCTGCCTCAGGAAGTGGGACTCACCACAGCAGAGATGTTTTCATGGTAGTATTTGTAGGTGAAGCCATCTTGCATGTAGATGGTGGCCAGGGCTTCCAGGACTGAGGCGCTGAGGTAAAACAGGGCAGCGATGCAGTGGTAGGTGGTGTCCTGCAGGTCACACAGGGTGTCAGTGAGGTGGGGAGAGAGAGGTGCCCTGGCCCAGATGTGGGGATGCGAGCAGCTGAGGGCCACAGCAACCAACCCCTGCATGGCTACGCCCCTTCCTTGCCTCCTGCCACTCCCTTGGAATCTTACCCCTCCCTCCCCCCATAGATCTTCTTACCCAGCACAGCCCAGCAGCAAGAGATGTCACAGGCAGAAGCTGGTTATGTCCCTGGGAAGTGTCACATGTGGCCTCACTGACTAGGGCTGGATGGGAGAGGCCCAGGCCATTTCCACTCTTGTTTGTTTTGTTTTGTTTTGTTTTGTTGATTTTTGTTTTTATAGGCTCCTTGTATATTTAGAAGCAAAAAAGTACTAAAGCAAGGTTTTGTATAGTTGAGATTTGGAAGTGACTTCAAAAGTCTCAGTGGGAGGCCCTGTGAGAGTGAGAGGCCCAGCCAAAGGGTCCCCAGCTCTCTATCAGAGGCAGTGGCCAGGTGTCCCACATGTAAGTTTTATCCTTTTCACATGGCAGAATTTATACAGACAGCAGAGGCTGAGAAGCCTGGCAGTAATTGTGGTCTGACCACCAGGAGTGGCAACCTTGGTCAGCCGCCAGGACATTGCTGCCCCGGGACTGAAACAGCCTCCTGGATAATGGAATGGGCCAACAGGCACCCAGCAGGTGCAGGTGGTGTGGGGAGGGGTGGGCAGCTGATTATCCCTGGAAAAGACAGTCCGGCAGGAGCACACAGAGCTGGCCCAGTGAGACCCTGTAGTGGACGTCTCAGCCTCTGCCTCTACCTCTCCAAGCCAGCTTCTACCTGGGAACATGGCAACTTCACCCAGCCTCCCAGGGCAAGGGTCATGCTGGCCTACCCTCCACAGATACCCTGGGCTGGGTATCACCCACTCACCAGGGTGATCCAGGAAGTCTCCCCACCATGGGCGCCAATTATGTACAAGATGAGCAGGGTGGTGGTAGCCACAAAGCAGAACACAGACACGAACATCACCCAGCCCTGGATCAGGGGAATGGGCACGTGGGAGGAGGCGATCAGGATCCACACCAGGCCCCCGAAGACCTGCAGGGGAGGAGACAAAGGTGAGTGTCGGGCCAGAGGAGAGCCCAAGCCTGGAAGGGCCCAGACCCAGCGGCCACACTGGGCTGTCAGGTACAGAAGAGAGGCATCTTCACCATCAAAAAAGACCCTTTATCCCCACCAAGGCCCTAGGCTGGATCTCCAATCTCATCCTCTCTGATCCCCTTGATGTCATATGTATTTTAAATACAGTTTTAATTTTTTAATTTAACAAACACTTATATGCCAAGGCACTATCCTAAGCATTTTACTAATATTAAGTCAGTTAATTCTCAGAACAACCCTATAAACAAAGTACTGCCCATTTGTCAGTTGAGGAAACTGTGGCACATGGAAGTTAACTAGCTCATTTCAAGAAAGGATTTAATGTCACCCAGTATTGGAAAGACTTCTGAGATTCTACCTTTCCTACCTGCTTTGATATTGAAATATTTATTTTATGCAGTGGCAGCAAACAGCAGGGTCTTTTGGTCTTAACTTGCCTGAACAAATTACCCACACTGTGTTATTCGCATTAGTATTTTCTTTCTTTTCTTTCATTCTTTCTTCTCTCTCTCTCTCTCTCTCTACATACACACACACACACATACACAGGTAAAAAATTGAGGGGGCAGTGCCTGTGGCTCAAAGGAGTAGGGCACTGGCCCCATATACCGGAAGTGGTGGGTTCAAACTCGGCCCTGGCCAAAAACTGCAAAAAAAAAAAAAAAAAAAATTGAGATTTGAGTCCTTATATCCTTCAGACCAAGAAGTGCTCTATCAGAGTTGGGGATGGGGTAGAGAGAGCCCAGGTCAGCCCTGTCTCCTCAGGCAGCCATGGACAGGTGGGAAGGAAGTTCACTCCTCCTGTCAATATCTGGAAACATCCCGTTGATGTCTGTCCCAGAGCCAGTGAGCCCCGTGTTTCAAAGATAAGCACAAGGACAGATGCAGGGCCAGAAATACCCCTCAGCGGCACAGTCATGTTCCTCGCTGTGGACACACATACACGACCCCTGGCTGAGACTTTCTGGACTTCTCTTCCCCTCTCCTCTTCACTCCAGTGGGAAATCGGCTCAGTCTCCTCCACCTGTTCCCATTCAGATGTGGGCTGGGCTTGGAGTGTGCTGGGCACGTGTGGAGGTGGCTTTGCAGCAGCCAAAGGCCTCTGAGGTACTACAGAGCTTGGCACCATCTTCTGAGCAGGGGCTGAGGACAGGGCTGCCCTTGCATGAACTCACGTGACAACTTGACCCTAGTTCCTTGGGCCTGCTGCCACCCACTTTCTAAGTAAAAAGTACCACTGGCTCCACAGGTGTTCTCTTGACTGAGGAGCAGCAGGAGGGAATCACATTTGGTAGAAAAATCAGTTCACGAAGAAATCTGGATTTATCAAAACCAAGTCATGGCAAGTGAACAGGAGATGGGCATCTCTGGCCAGATCACTTCTTCTGCTGATTAATGGATCCCAGGTTGCCTGAGGCGTGTGACAGAGCTGTGGGACACACTGTACACCTTATCAGAACTGGAGCAAAACTGATTACCTAAAAATCCTTAGAACACCATAGAATAAGAGTGTAGATTTCATGCACAGTTGCATTTAAGATCAAAGAAATTGCTTGGCCTTTTCCACAATGGGCACTTAGAAAGTGACACGAGCGCATCCATGGCAAAGCAGGACTTGGGTGTGTGGCATGGAGAAACAGAAGGATAGATTGGTTATGTCCGCCTAGCAGGAGGAAGGAGGGACACTCTACTCCTCAGCGTCTTTTGTCTTGTCCCCTCCTGCCAATCTGAGGAGGACCAATATGAGAGGGTCCCTCATTCATTTGCTCCCAGGGAGTTCTCCGCTTCTCTGTAGCACACAGCACCAACACAGGTGTCTTTGGTTAGAGATAAAATGCTGCTTTCTCTGGGCAGATGGTGGTGGGAGTGAGGTCTGCCTTGCACACAGCTGCCTCCCTGTGTGGGACACAGGGAGAACCAATACAGATGTGCATCAGTGCCTGAGTTAGCTAACTGGCCTCGCTCTCCTGGTAGCTGAGTGAGCCAAACCCCAAAGGAACACTTTGGACTGTATGTCGTGGGGAAAGAACTCTGTTATGGAATCCCAGTGGGACCTGGTGGGCCAGGGGTGCTTATAAGAAACCAATAGACATGGCATTGAGGACCACTGAATGCCACAGAAAGGAAATGATTCCCTCCTTCACTCTCTTCAGTTCTACAGCAAGAAGCGCTCAGGGTGGAGCCAGGTGTCTGTAGTTCCATTAGAACACAGGCAGGCGGCTTGGCAGCTGTGGCTCAACTGGCTAAGGCACCAGGCCTTAGGTGCCTAAGGTGGCAGGTTCAAATCCAGCCCAGGCCCGCCAAACAACAATGATGGCTGCAACCAAAAAAAAAAAAGTAGCCAGGCGTTGTGGCAGGCACCTGTGGTCCCAGCTACTCGGGAGGCTGAGGCAGGAGACTCGCTTGAGCCCAGGAGTTGGAGGTTGCTGTGAGCTGTGAGGCCACCGCACTCTACCCAGGGGGACAGCTTGAGGCTCTGTCTCAAAAAAAAAAAAAAGGCAGGCAGATGCAAGCTGGACAGTGACATTGTTTATGTTTATGTAGTGATGTCATTATTTCAGGAAATAAATTAACTGTAAAATACATAGGAGGTAAATGAATGCACAGATGGCACCTGGAAACGGCAAAATCTGAGAACGTGGCCCTTGGTTGCTGGTCTGCAGAGTCAGCTCACTGAGCCTTTTTCAGCTCCATTCTTCCCTCGTGGCTTGAAATGGGACTATGATCAGGGGTCGAGGGCAGGAACGTCAGGGTGAAGCTGTTGTTCTGAGGCCTGTGATAGAATCTCGTGTGCTACCTGCTGGACGCAGCTACTGCCTGGGCTCTGAGTTCCTGGCAGCCGTGCAGAGGGCCTCAAGGTTAAGCGAGACTCTGACCTATTTTGGGTGTGTGCTTTCCTGTGTTCCAGCTCCCTGGAAAATGTGTTCTTTCTCCCTCTGCCTCTCACACACATGCGTTCATGCAGATTCCTGCAGTCTGTGGTAGGAAGCCCCGTCCGCAGGTGTCCCACCCTGCCTCTGGGGGCATCACCTTGCAAATGGGTCCTTTAAAAAACAGGCTGACTTTTTTTCTTTCATGGTTTCTCTACAGCAGTAGGTTTCACTGTGAGATGGCAGGGAGGAATTCTCTCCTTTTCTTTTTTTAAACAGCTTGAATGAGAGCTAATTCATAGACTGTACAATTCACTTGTTGAAAGTGACAATTCAGTAGTTTTTAGTATAGTCACAGATATGTGGGACCATCACCAAGTCAATTTTAGAACATTTTCATCGCCTCAAAAGGAAGTCCCATCAGCTATGGCTCCTCTGTCCCTCCCCAGGCCACTAATCTTTCTGTCTATAGATTTCCCTATTCTGAACTTTCACGCTAAGGGGACCATGTAAGGTCCAGGCTTTGTGATTAATTTCTTTCCTTTAGCGTAATAACTTCAAGGTGAGACATTCTTTCTCAAGGACTCTTACAAAATATCTCTATTATCACAGCCCTCAAAGTGGCCCACTCTGCCCCCCACCATTTGGGGGCTCTGGAGAGTGTGTCTCTTCTCTCTTGAGCCTCCAGCCCAGAAAGAGCTGAGAAAACCTCAGCTCCCAGGGACATTCTTACAGGAAGGAGGCCACTGGTCCTCATCCAGCTCCGAAATATATTCTCGGTTCCAAGTCACGTGAGAGTAACATTCTGTGAGCACAGGGGGTTTGCTCCCCAGAGGGGGCGGTGGGCCTCCCCCTCATAGCCCTGCCCAGGAGGTTCCCAGGGAGGAATGTGAGGTGGCAGCTCCTGCAGGAAGGAGGGGGATGTGGGGGGGTGTGGGGGGTGGGGGGAGGGCACTGGGTAGGTGCAGAGCCACCCTGAGAGGACCAGGAAGAGTAGGAGAAAAAGGCAAGTCTGAGCAAGAAGCGATTTTATCCCCAGCCAGATGCCTGTGAAGCAGAAACAGCTTCCTGTTCCGGCTTTGCCACGGAGTCAAGCACATCCCTTTGAGCACACCCCTTTGCTCCAGTCTTCTCTGTAGAAGACCTGTGGGCTGCTGTGAGAACTCTAACACAGGACACGGTGGCGGCTGTGACAGCAGCGATGGGTGGAGGCTCCCTCCTCTCAGCATGTGCAGATTCCTCTAGGGAGTCCTCAGAGGACCGAATTGGCTGCAGCAAGGGACTCGGCCTCTGGGGCCTGGTTCCCTACCTGTAAATTTGCAGCTGTCTCCCCAGGTTGTGGGCAGGTGTGAACTCTCTGAAACTGTGAATGTGAGTGTGAAGTGTCTGGCATTGCACCCAGCACTACCTAACACCTGGGGATAGGATCTTTCTCAAGCAGGAGGCCAATAGCCCAGTGAAAACAGATGAACAAGTAGTCTGCTCCACTGCAGGCTGACAAGCATCCCCCAGGGACAAAGCAACCCGGATCCTGCATGGCATCCGTCAAGTCTCGAAGGAAGCCATGGACTTAGTGGGTAACTAGGCCAAAGGGTCAGGGAGTGGCTCCCCAGGGGGAGGAAAGGGCCTATGCCAAGCTCAGAGGATGCTGAAGCTACCACTAGGACTTCAGAAGGCCAAGGAACTAGGCATGAGGTAGGGGCAAGGAGTGGCAGGAGATGGGACTCGCGGGAGGGTGAGTCTCCATGCCCTGCCCTGTGGAGAGCTGGAGAGCCGAGATTCAGTGTGAATCACAGGCACCAGAACCAGTTCCCACCCCACTCCACCTACTAAGCGTACAGAGAGCAAACAGAGAGCAGCCCAGCACCCGGCACCCAGTGAGATAAGGCACCCCTGGGCAGCCAGCAATCACTCCAGCCTGGCCTCAGCACCCCACTGGCCAAATATTTGTCAAGAGCAAGGGGGTAGGTGAGGGTTCAAGCCCTTCCCTTCATCAAGAAAACTCAAGGTGGTTTCCAGCCTCCAGGCAGCAAATGCTCTGAGGCAATTACTCTGAAAATGTTATTCTTGTCTGTGCCTCTCTGCAACAGACCAGGCTCCCCACCATCCCCACCTGTACCCTGGCCACTGTCCATCACAACAGAGATGGTGCACCTGGCAGGGTGGTGTCAGACATAGGTCTCTAGGTTGGCTGACCTGAGAGCCACATAGGCCGAACTCTCTCTTTGAGTCCCAGAGTCCGAAGTTGGAAATGGGAGTGGAACCAGAGTCAACACTATTGTCTTCAACCCTGACTGTATGTTAAGTCACCTGGGACACCTTTAAAGAAAACATCAATACCCAAGACTCACTCCAGGGTCTGACTCAATTGGGGAGAGCTAGAGTTACAGGACAAGCAATGGACATCCCAGGCTTTTTGCCAAAGGCCTTGTAATGTATTTTCATAACATAAGACTGTACATGATCTCTGGGTAACACATGCATGTCAAGCAGACGAGGAAATGGCTCCTGTCTCCAATGCCTGGCTTCTCCGCAATGCTAGCTGGGCCCTGGTCTCCCGCTCCTGCCTGGCCTCTTAGTATGCAGTGTCACTTTAAAGTTTCCTTTCCTTTCCTCGTCTCTCCCCAAGCTCACCTGGTCCTTGAGTGTCTCCTAAATGCCAAGATGTAGCATCATTTTGTGAATGAGCAATCTGAGGCCCCTGCCCCTCTGGTGATCCAGGTTGGAGACCACCCTGTTTCACTCAGTCCAGTTTGGGTGCTGAGCAGAGCAGAGGTTCTATAAGAACCAGGGATACTGTATAAAACTGGACAAAATGTTTCCAAAGTGCTCACATCCATTCAAATGGTTGTTGTAGAAAAAAAATCCCACAGGAGATAATTTCCTGAGGAGCTGTTGCATGAGCACAGAGAAGGTTCTCATTTTTTCTTTCTGAATTAATCCATGGAAGACAGGCTAGGTGGGTGAAGGGTGTAAAGCCAGAGTTAACAAGTTTGAAGCTCTGTCACTTACTAGCTGGGTGACCTGCTGTCCCTGGGCAAGTCATTTAGCATCTCAATCCCTCCACTTGAATGGTAACAGTAACAGAAATCATGAAATGAGTTATATCTGCAGAGTGCTGTCCTATGGCCACCGCTCAAGGGTGTCTTCTGTCACAACCATCATAAGATGAAGCTAAGTCTCACCTGTAATCATGTGAAAATTCCAGTGGCCTACATGTCAATATGCACAATTATCCACGCCAAAACTTGTTGAGAAGCAGAATTTAAAAATAACCTCAAAAGCATCAAAAAGAGAAACACCTTGGTTTCCTGGAAACCAAAAGTTGAGAAAAATGTGTCTGCCTCTGCAGAAGGAAACACAAAGTGCATAAAGAATAAAGATTTGAGAAAGCCTTCCTTCAAACAATGAGCCTTGGTCATAAAAGGGGGGAAAAGAATTCTCTGGCACATTCTTGAGATTCATCTGGAGTTTCCATTGCATGTGGCTGAAAGAACAACTCTTCATCCACAGTCCCCAGTGTTTCTGCTCCAGGACTTGGGCATCCAAGGTCAAGGCAGACGGCTTGCTCAAATTCTCTGGATGTTTTCCCAGAGTTCCATTCTGTTCGGTGAGGGTACCCACCAGCAGGAATTCTTCCAATGACACACCAAGACATGAGCCATAGAGGTCTTCCCCCTCGGACTTTTCCACCTACACATGTGGTGGCGTGGCCTCTGGAGCCCAGTGTCAGAATTCCCAAGAGCTCTGAGTGTGTGCTTGCAGCACCCTGGAAGGTGTACGTGCCCAGGAGCTTATGCCTTAAATTCTTGAGAAGTAAAAGAAACTGGCCACAGAACATAGGCTGTTCCCCAAACGCTGAGACATCCTGCCATGTAGGTCAAGTGGCAAAATTCACCTCCCCAGGAAGGAAAAGAAAAGCTGTCCTCACCAGATGAGGGGCATGTGCTGGGAGGGGTGCGGGAGCTATAAGCCCTTTGGTGTTCTCAAGGCCATAAAGAACACCAATTCCCTCGTGTTGCTGGCAATATAGCAATAACAGTCAAGGGTTATTTCATGCCAGGAGGACATTCTGCGTAGGTGATCTGACCAGTGTAATAACTGTGCCCAGGAAAGGGCTGAATGACTAAAATAGTAATCATCCTGAGTTAGATAGAGGGTGGGGGGATTTTCTTGTGTGCAATTGTGTATTTGTGTGTGCATGTGCCTATATGCATGTGTATGTATGCACCGATGTGTATATGTGTGCCTCTGTGTGTGCGTATGTGTGGGCTAAGGGTGAGCTACTGCAGGGAAGGGAAATAGCACTGTTGGACAACAGGCTTTGACACTAGAGTGAATTCGAGAGGATGCCCAGCACCAGGTATTGGAAGAATGAATATGCACAGAGAGGGAATGGGGAAGATGAAGACCTAAGACTCTAAATACTACAATCTTCCCCAAGGTCCTCTGGCTCTTCCTTTCAGAGAATGGGTCTGAGAAGTGAGGAAGCAGACATAATGGGGTTTCTCCAGTACTTGTAGTTGGGAGCCCAGCCCCAGCAGGACAGTAGGCTTCCTTTACTGGCTCGCTGGCTCATTCATTCATTCATTCATGTCCCACTCAGGGCTGGACAGATCTTATTCAAAGACACACCCCAAAGCACAGAGCCACCCCGGCCTCTCCTCCCTCCTACCACCCTACTGCCAGACCCCACTGGAGCAGTTCTGGGTCCACTAAGGGAAGATTCAGGCCCTGGAGATAGTATCAACAAGGGTGACCAGCAAAAAATTGTCACACAGGACAGGGACAGTGTGCAGTAATTTGCATAGGATCCTCATCTGACCCCATGGAGAGAAGTCAGGGGAAGGGGTCAGAAGTATCTGTATGGAGAGTCTCCCCCTCTGCCAGCTGAAAAGGTAGTTTATTGGGAGTCTGAACTTTGGGGCTACTCCCTGGGCACATCACAGGAGTGGTGTGGGACCTGGCATCTGACTCAGTTTACCCATGCCAGTTGTGATCCCATCCTGAGTCTTTCTTTAGCAGGCTTCTGATTCCCAGGTGGACCTATTAGGCCATCAATCCTCCCCAGGTAGGCTTATACAGGGTCCCTTGATCTAATCTGAAGGCAAAACCAGGACTCGGGGCCTTTATCCTCTGTGAAGAGAGAATAAAGATTTGAGATTCAAAGAGATGAGAGCTGAGTTCAGGACCTTAATGATAGTCACAAGGTGATCTGTAGTGGGAAGAGCCCCCCGCTTGGGGTTTCTCTCCCATCGCACCTGCCCCCAGCATGATGATGTGACTGCTGACTTAATACACACCCCTTCACTAGATAGAGGACAGCCCCTAGTTCCTCAATTAATAAAAGCGCCTCTCAGGTCCACGGATCTAGGGGCTTTCTGACAGGTATGTCCTCATTTGAATGGAAAGTTTCACCGACCACACCTGTACCCACTGGCTTTACTCAGCAAGATAAACAGAAACCAGGAGGTTCCGAGAAAAATACCAGGTAAGCCACCCATAAAAGACATAATATGTGGAAATGCTAGACCAGGTAGGAGTGGCTTAAATGCAAGAAAGACAAAAAGTATTGACAGGAGTCACCAAGTGGGTTAGTGATGTGAGTGAACAAACAAAACAGGTGTATGCCTGCAATAGGTGGAAGAAGCCACCCGTCCAGGGCCCGGTGGATCTCTTAGGGAATCCCCAGGGTCTCTCGGGACTCAGTGGTCATTGTCAGTTTCAGCCTCTGTCTGTCATTGAGGTCAAGGATTCATCTTGTGGCTCATAAATGTCATCCAGGTGGGAGAAGTGACACTAGGTCCTTCTCTACCAATGCTTTCTGAGAACAAATGTTTCAGAGTACCTGGTCTGTGCCAGGGACATGGGCAGACTTGGGCTGTAGGCATGAGACAAACAAGAAGCAAGGGTCTGCAAGATGTGTGCTCACTGCCAGAAGGGGTGCTATCAGGGTGGCCTTCCAGGTGGAGGTGATGAGTAAACCCCAGCCCAGGGGGACATCTCCAAGAAAGCAGCATTCCCATGCACCTCACTACAAATGAAATGAAAAAGGTCTGTGGCTGGTCTTAGAAAGAGTCCTAAGACTCATAAGCTGGGTGGTTCCCTCTCTACCAGGCCCCTTAAATCCAGCTGCGCCCAACCTACCGCACAATTGTCAGACAGGATAGACTGGGGAAGGTGAGGGAACACTTTTGTGCCAGAGGCTGCCTCCTCCTGAACCAATGCTCTTCCAGACAGTAGATATACCGACGACATAGATGACAAATCAGTTTTGAAAGGTTAAATCCAGGCTCAATGGTAATTGGTGTCTATGCCTGCAGGCAGATGCAACAATTTCTGTCACATTAAGAATCCCAAACCCTTGGCTCAGCGCCTGTGGCTCAAGCGGCTAAGGCGCTAGCCACATACACCTAAGGTGGCGGGTTCGAATCCCCAGCCCGGGCCCGCCAAACAACAATGACGGCTGCAACCAAAAAATGGCCAGGCGTTGTGGAGGGCGCCTGTAGTCCTAGCTACTTGGGAGGCTGAGGCAGGAGACTCGCTTGAGCCCAGGAGTTGGAGGTTGCTGTGAGCGTGATGCCATGGCACTCTACCCAGGGGGACAGCTTGAGGCTCCGTCTCAAAAAAAAAAAAAAAAGAATCCCAAACCCTTTCCCCACCTGTCCTGGCACTAGCCTGGCTGGGTGAGAACCACCCTGCTCCCAGGGTAGAAGGCAGGGCAGGGCTGCCACCACACCCTCTGGCCAGGGGCAGCTCCTAGCAGAGGACACATTGACTTCTGCCCCACAGGGAGAGAAGAGCTGTTGGGAAGGCCCCAAGATGGTAGTGTTTATGTAGGACTCAGTGGTGGCAGGGACAAGCCAGCTGTGCCCTCAACAGCCTACCCAATCTCAAATGTCACTCACTTACTGTGTAGCAACCCCTGTCCTGAGGATGGTACAGAGGGCACCTAAGGAGAAAGTGGTGATGGATTGGTCTTAGAACTCCCTCCTATGTTTGCCCTTCATTGGCACAGACAAGCCAGTTGATCTCAGAACCAGTTAATTAATAAAAACTGCATTTAATAGCTATTGAGTAGTACCTGTGTGCATAGTATTGTTTTAAGAACTTTTTGTGTATTGCACTTAATTAATCCTCACAGCAATCCTTGAGGTCGGCACATTCCCATTTTACTGAGACACCATTGCCTGCCCACATTCCCTCAGCTGCTGGGTGTCAGCTCTGACAAGCCAGCTTGACTCCAGAGCCCAGGTCTGGGTTTATATGGGGTAGCAGTTACCCATGGTGTCCCACCAGCAGTTTATCATGAATTACCTCCTGCACCCCCGTGCCTAGTGTGGGCTTTGGAAATGGCCATGAGAATATTAACATGGGGAAGAGGGGAGGATGGCCCATTAGTCTTCATGCTGAGATGGGAGCCCGTGGTTCTGGACTAGAAGACAGCTGCAAAGGAGGTGACTAGGAGGGGACTTCTCCCTCCCCTGCCTCCACAGGGCCAGAGTCTGAATAGGCTCTGTTCCTTCAGAGGAAAAGAATGGCAGTGTTTGTGATCACGACCCATACACAAGCCAAAGATCAAACGGACGTGGAAGGATGTCACTCCCTCTTCCATGTACACAGGCCTGCAGTTCCTGCCCCCCTCTGCCCCACTGTGACCCTGCCCTCTCACTAGCAGGCTGGGGGATGACATCTCCTGTCCTTCCCCATTTGCCCTGCCCTTAGAGTGCCCACCCCTTTGGAAGTTGGATCTAGGACTTCACTCCTCTTCCCAGGCCCCCTTCCCCTCCCTGCATTCTCACAGGAATCTGGGGCTCTGGCCTGGAACTTCAGGCAGCTGAGACTGGCTGGGGAGCCCTGGGCCTTCCTCTTTCCACTGATGGACATGGATGTGTTATGGCTGCTCACAGTGATACAGGAATTTTGCTCTTCAATAGGTCTTTGGTCTCGGGGATTCGAAGAATGAACCCACGGACCACAGATCAGTGGTAAAATAGGAGCTTTATTAGAAGTTAGAAAGGAAAACAAAAGAAGTAAAAAGCACCAGAGCTTCTGGAAGGGGGAAAGAACTAAACTAACTGGGGAGTCTCTAAGTGGGCTCTTTTATCTAGGGGCATTAGGTCTTGAGAATTACATTTGGCCAGGACTTGGCAGATGGAAGCACGTTTTCAATGTTAATGAGTGTTATTGACAAAGGATACAGTCCCTCCAGCTCAGGGCAAAAGGTCAGGGTGTTCCCTTGAACTTGATCAAGCCTAGGAAAACTGGGGTCCCCTGTCCAGGCTTGAATGGGGGGGGGGAATCCTGTATCAACAAGGCTTTCCTTTAAATTTCTGACATATTTTTCTCAGGCCCCAGGGCCTTGGGGCATTAAAATGATTCCATACTGGGGTTGTTTTGACTCAGCCAGGTAGAACATTAGCTACGAAAGAGGCGGAGTGGCAGACAGTCTAGGGTGAAGTGTGGCAGAGAAGCGGCGGAATGCGGGTACATTCATTACCCTAGGAAATAGTTAGGCTGCTGGTGCCCAGCCAGGAGCCAAATGGAAGCCAAACCTTCCCACCAGAGTGTAGAAGGCAATTTGGACCCCCCAGGATTAGAGGCCAGCAGGGACCTGCTCCATGTTCCATGCTCCTGGGAACAATCTGAACCCCGTGAGAAGGAGTTGGCCACATGCCCCATGGTGTTCCCACTTCAAGGATGAAGGGGGCTGATATCCACTGACCTTACATCCATCAGCACCAGAAGGGAATACTTATGGGGATAGCCTATCTGTACCTGCCCCTGGTGACTATTAGTCCAAAGCACCATGTCCAGGGACTGAGACTGGACCATCCTGGAACCATATCCCTGTGCTAGAAAGCTGGGGACTCAGTGCTGAATCTGAGGAGTCAGCCCCTTGCCCTATCTAGTTCCAGACTGACTGGCTCCATCCCAGGGCCAGGCAGACCCCAGTCCCCTCCCCTCCTCTAGCCTTTTCTCTCAGGACTATGTCCTGGCCTCTGAGCAAAGGCAGCCACTCATAAGTGTGCACAGAACTGGCCTGGGCCAGTGGCACAACGTGCTCTCTCAGTGGCTGGCTGGCCTGGCCTGTGCAGGTGCAAACAGTCAGCATCTGTTCCTGGCACCCTGAGCGTGAGTTCTCCCCGGCAGTAGCATTTCGGTCTACCTCCTCACTCCTGAAAGGATACGGGCATTCCCCGATTCTTATAAAGTAGATGGGTGAGTGACTTAGGAGGAGCTTAAAGGTAATTTTTTAAAGTACTGCTCAGTTGTGATGATACATGTTTGACCCTGTGGAGCTGAGCCCCATCCCCACACTTAGCAGCTTCCAAAAGACAGCTCCAAGTCACTGCCTCCTGATCAAAGCAGCCTCTAGTGCTTGAAAAACTGGAAAAGTCACTTCTCAACTTTAACAAACTCCTGAGAGACCTCTACCTGAAACACTTCTCCCTTAGGAGAGGAGGAAAGGAGAAAACCCCAGCAGTATCAGGCAGTACTCCTCTCTAAATAGCTACAGAGAGGGGACAGGGCCAGGAGCAAATAGCAGTCACCGTGCAGTACTGGCCAAGGAGCCCCACTTTCTGGTGACTGCTGAGGAGGCTCCTGGCGGGGGCAGCAGAAAAATTTTCCCAAGGACAGCAGAGGTCCCTGGCCTGAACCCATGGGAATCTCAGAGCACCTGGCTCCTTGTCCTGGCCTCTTACTAAGACCTATTTCCACTCTTCTGACTTTTCTATGAAAATGTCAAGGGGATGGCCAGACCTGCAGATGACCACTCCAGCTCTCACTGATCAATGGAGGGTGTGCAGTGCTTATCGAATGCAGATTCTTGGCCTCTCCCTGGCCCTAGTGACTCAGAACCTGGAGGGTGTGTTTTTGACAAGAAGGTCCAGGGAGAGGGAGCTCCCCAGTGGCTCTCTGTGGCCACTTGGTTCTGTGAGGGGAAAGGAGGGACCCACACCTCGTCCAGGGCTGACAGGTGGGCAGGCTTCTGTTGTAAGCAAAAGTTCATTGAGGAGTTTGGGTGAATGCAAGAGCACAGATATCACCTGCTATCACCACAAGAAGTGCTCCTGGGGCCCTGGAGACCCAGCAACCTAGGCAAGCCACACCCTCTCTGAGCCTCAGTTTCCTCCTACCTCTGAAAATCAGGTTTCTGTGATTCCACATCTCTTGTCTCCTAGGTGTCCTCCCACTCCCTTCTCAATGTAGCCAGAACGTGGACTACTCAACACAAAAGTGCTTTATCATCCTTCAGCCCAACCCTAGCTCTGTGGGGCCAGCCCTTCCCCAGCCAGGTAAAATCCTAGGGCTGGTCCCAGGATTTGTCTGGTTATTCTTAAATAATAAGAAGTATAGTCACTTTGGGTCACAGAAGAGGCGCCCTTTTAATAATTACTATGTCCAGTTTACTATAAGAGTCAAAACTGCAAACCAATTTCAGGTGGGTCCCCCACCCCACTTCACCCCCAAATGTGACACTACTCTTTTTTGTCCCCCACCCCCATGCTCCTGAGGCACAGAGGAGAAGTCTGCTCCTGGAGAGTGGATGGCATTCCTAGCACACACTTGCCCAAGAAATTATCTCTTGGCTGAGTGTGGTGTCTCATGCTTGTAATCCTAGCACTCTGTGAGGCTACGGTGGGCAGATCCCTGGAGCTCAGGAGCTCACCAGCCTGAGCAAGAATAGGACCCTGTCTCTACTAAAAACAGAATAAAATTAGTCAGGCATTGTGATAGCCACCTGTAGTGGCTAAGACAGGAAGACTGTTTGAACCCAGGAATTTGAGGTGGCTGTGAGTTAGGCTAATACCATTGCACTTTAGCCTGGGCAGCACAGTAGACTCTGTCTCCAAAGTGCCAACCCCACCTCCTTTACAGGCTGGGAGGAGGGGGTCCTTAATCTCATCACTTGTCTTTAGACACTTCCTTCACAAGTTCTGATAAGGTGGGAAAAGTCCTGCTGGCCACGGCCACAGTTGAGACAGAAAACATTTGCTGTGACTCTCCTGTTCCTTGAATGGTGGCCGAGTGTCAAGAAGCCCCTGGCTTAGAAGAAAGGAGGAGGAGCAGGAGACAGAGACTGGATCCGAAAGGAAAACCCCTCACTGGGTGGGTACTTTTTGCAGAGGAACAGGCCAGAAGCAAAGCCCTAGGTTGAGTCGTTGCGGGAAGGGATGGCTAATATTAGACATTTCAGCCCAGGCTTCTATAGGGGTACACCTGTGACATCACTTGTGACAGCAGCACAGCTTCACAAAAAGGTGGGGGTGCATGCCTACTTGGGCCTGCCTTCCTCTTCCTGTGAGGACCCTGCTGCTTTCAGACGTCAGGAGCTCTGGGATAGGGGTGCTGGCCCAAAGTGAGGTTACCATGCCCCACCCTGAGCTGCCACCCTTACCTGCTCCAGTGAGCTGTCCCTCTCCTGCAGAGGTGCAGGGGGGTTCCACCCTGTTAGCCTAGCACATGTGTACCCCCCAGGCTATTGGGAGGTCAGGCATGAGAATCTGATCTGTGAGTCATGAACAACTTGTTGGGCTACTGATTTAAAAAATAATCACGCTTTTCACACCCACTGGACTAGGAGAAAATTATAAAGTCTGACGCTACCAAGTGAAGAGGAACAATGGGGACTTTCATAAGCTGCTGGTGGGAGCCAGGGAAGGTCCGGGTTAGCCTGAAGCTTATACAATTTGGGGACCTTCTTTACACAAGAATACAAATTGGGCAGGGTCTTGGATGGGACCTAAGTGAGAGGTCTTGAATTTAATTAAACTTCTTCAGTTTCTTAGTTAATCCACTCCTGGGGTGGGAAAATTGGACAGTAATGGGGTAACTTCTGGGAAAACGAAAGTATATATCCCTATGACCCGTCAAGTCAAATCTTCTATGCATTTCTGGAAGAAAATTCCAACATGTTAACTACAGAGGCAAATAGGAGAATGTCCTGGGAAATGCCATCCGTAATAGCTAAAGGTAACAAATTGGAAATGGCCAAAATGTCTATTAACAGAGAATGGATAAACAATGCCAGCATGTACAAATCTCAAAACATAGGGGTGCCTGGAAAGCATGTTGCAGAAGGATGTGACCAGCATGACACTGTTTTTGGAAAGTGCAAAACCGCGTAAAATAACGCCATTTGGATTTCAGAATGATGTGCGCCTGAAAAGCCTAAATTGTGCTTGAGAGTGATGGACACCACACTCAGCCTGAGGATGGAGTGGGAAAGAGAATAAAATAACAGAATGATGTCCAGGGGGCTTAAATTGCCAACTGACAAGGCCTAATTCCTTACTACTAAAAAGCAAATAAGGTAAAAGATTAAGATTGGACAAAGTTGGGCAATAATTATGTGGATGCCTATTAAAGTATTATATGGTCTTCTAAAGTAATTGCAATAGGTCTTAGGTTTTTTAAAATGGAGGTGAAATTTACAAATTATCAAACCAACCACTTTTAAATTAACGAAATCAGTGGCATTTAGTACATTCGTGGTGTTGTGCGAAGCAAATACTCTTCATCTCCCCACACGCCCAAACCTTGGAAAGCCACCAGTTGGTGTTCTGTCTCTACAGATTTGTGTATTCTGGATATTTTATGTAAATAAATTTTGTGCCTGGTTTCTTTCATATAACATAGGGTTTTCAAGGTTTATCAACTTTGTGGCATACGTCAGTACTTCATTGTTTAGTTCATTGTTGAGGGACTTTGGGGCGATTTCCACCAGTTGCGTATTGCTGCTCTGAACACGTATGTTCATGTACTTGAGTCCCTGCTTTAAATCCTTTGATTATATTCCTAGGAGCGGAATTGCTGGGTCATAGGGTAATCTTTTGAGTACCTATTACATTTTCACTAGTAACATACAAGGGTTCTAATTTCTCCATATTCTGGACAAAACTTATTTTCATTTTTTAATTATATTTGCGTTATTTTCTATTTTTTTTAAAAATGGTAACGGTCCTAATGGGTGTTAAGTGGTATCTTTTTTGGTTTTATTTTCATTTTTCTAATGACTAATGATGTTGAGCATCTTTTCATGTGCTTATTGGCCATTTGTATATCTTCACTGGAGAAAGGTCTGTTCAAGTCCTTTGTCCATTTTCTAATTGGGTTGTCTTTTTGTTACTGAGCTTTAATATTCCTTAATTAAAAAAAAAAAACCCATGGGAGACTCCTCAAAGAGCTGTAAGTAGACCTTCCATTTGATCCCAAAATCCCATTACTAGGTATCTACTCAGAAGGAAAAAAAATATCATCTTACCACAAGGACATTTTCACTAGAATGTTTATCACAGCTCAATTCACAATCAGGAAGATGTATAATCAACACATGAATGGATTAATAAACTGTGATATATGTATACCGTGGAATACTATTCAGCCATAAAAAGGTGGAGACTTTACATCTTTTATATTAACCTGAATGGAGCTGAAGAACATTCTCCTTAGTATCACAAGAAAAAGCAAATATCCCATGTACTCAATACTAATATGAAACCAGTAGATGAACAACTACCTACCCACACAAGGGAAAAACACAATTAAATTCAAGGGGGGTGGGGAAGGGGCATGGAGGACAGGGGCATTGGTAAGTTCTCACCTAAGGAGCATGGTGTAAGGGGTGTATGGCACACCTCCTGGGTGAAGGGCTCCACTACACCTTGGACTTTACCTAACAAACGCAAACAATGTAATCTAATTATTGGTACCCTCATATTAATCTGTAATTGAAATGAAATGAAATGAAATGAAATAAAATAAAATAATTTACCTATCGATTTCTCAGGAAAAAAGAAAACCCTCCTAGGATGGCCAGTGCCTCCTCCAGCCCTTTTATTCTCTACTCCCTCCATATATCAAATCTCAGCTTTGTAGTTATAATCCATGCAGAGGAAAACTTGAAGGCTTGGGTCAGCTTTCTCCTCTTCTCTCCCAGGTACCCTGTGAACCCACACCTATCTGGGGGGGCAAGGAAGAGATCCAGAGGAGACAATCTGTTTGCATCGGGCCTCTCAGGGAGTGGGGAGAGGGGATGGGGGAACAGAGCTGAGATGGAGGAGAAACAACTTCTAAGACAGCTGAGAGGGTAGTGTTCTGTGCAAGTGAGAATTATTTCTTCAGGAAGCCTCTAATACTGAAGGTCACAAAACCCCACTGAAAGAGTACGTTTTCACTAATTGGTGTTTCAGAGGTTTCCCACACCCCACCTCTCTCTGTGGGGTTGGTGGGTTAAGTGGGAGCTTCCTGTCCCCTCCCCTGCAAATCAGATCACCCTGCTTGGTTGGGCTGTTCCTACCCTCCGGGGCACTCCTCCCCCCAGCCTAAACCACTCACAGGAGGCAGAAAGAGCCTGGGTGGCTGTCCTTTTTGTGAAGCCAGGACCACCCACCTGCACCACTTGAACCCAGCTCTCTTGAGGGCAAGAGGAAGGAGGTATATGCGAATCTTCTGCAGAAGCACAAAGCCCAACTAACACACTCTCCTGGATCTTGTTACAATGCTTCCCAAACAGCTACAAAGTCAGGGTAAGTCACTCAGGGCAATTTAAGAGACACTAAGCACTTTTTTTTTGCTTCAAAACCACTCTGCCCCATCACATCTCTCTGTAAGACATCATCTCTTTGGTCATGAAACTGCCTTTGGAAATACCTCTTTGTAAAGCTGTGAAGGAACCACCCATTACTCATTCCCAGGTTGTGGACGCTCTATAATCATTTTTGGAAATGCAGCCTTGGGCAAACATGGGCTAATAGATGATAAAGAGAATCATCATGATGAAACTTTGGTGGAAAGAACAATCCAGTGAGTGCTCTAGGGTATGAGCCAGCCCCGGGAGGGGTCCTGCATCTGCCATGTAAGTGAGGCACATGCACTCAGCTGGTAACCTGGAACATGGAAGGAACCTGGAGAGACTGGAAAGTAGGCTGCCCTTGGGAAAGTCTCCTCCCCACTCTGGGCCTGGGTCCCTATCTATAAAGGTGGATCTGGGCTGAGCGGTGTATAGGGGTTTTTCTAAAAGTCATTTCTTGGGCTGCAGCCATCATCAAGTCACTGGATATACCCAGGATTGGGCTCAACCCACCTCTCACCCCAAGTTCAATGACAGACACCCCTGCTACCAGGAATCTTGGTTCTTTTTGCACCTTCCCCCAAGTCCTTCATGGATGGTAGAGCCTGCTCCCTTTTGTGTTCACACCCTCCCCCCTCCAATCAGGTGATAGGAACCTGGGGTCTAGTTTTTAAACATTCAGATTCCAGCGTTTTCTTTCTCAACCAACTCTCCATGCTTCTGCGGTGAGAGCACAGGAAAAGATACTCCTGGGACTGCACGCACCACACCCACAGGGTAAATAAAGCACACGCCTCCCAGGCCTCTGGGGAGTTGTGGCAGAGGACAGTCTGAAGCCTGGGGGCACAGTGAGCACTTTATCAAAAACCCACAGTAGGTAGCGCTTTCCCACAGCCACAGGCAGGGGCTCAAGGCACGACTGCAGGTGCAGAGGCCTCCCGACAGCTCAAGGTCAGCCAAGGGACGCACACGGCTCTCGCGTGTCCCCCCCACATCCCCCACACAGGGCAGAATTACTGCAGTGGAGCAAATTAGGGCCTCTATTTCCTTATTTTCAGATCAAATTTGTCACAAATAGGTTCACTGTTTAGAAACATTAAAAGGCCAGAAGAGACTAATCTGGTTTCGTTTCGTTCGTTTTCCAACCCCGGGTTTTCAAAACTTAGGGTTTTTTTTGTTGTTTTTTTTTTTTTTTTATAAAACGAAGTTCTCTCCCCAGAAAAGCGGGGGCACTTCTATAGGACATTGCTCTCTGACAGGTGCAGAGGGCACTGCGACTAGCTTCCTCTGCCCCGCTGGCGCGAAGCGGGTCCTGCACGCAGCTTTGGAACCAGCGCACAAAGAATGGACCCTGCCTGGCCCACTTCCATCATCCGACACAGGCCGAGAATTTGGTTTTCTATCGCAGTCCTGGAGACTGTTCCCCCCATTTTGTTGGTCTAGAAGGGGACAACTGTCCAGAAGGTAGGAGGGGGACTTTGTAGTTGCAGCCACCTCACCCTGTCCCCGCTACCCCAACCCTCCCAGGACTTGCGCGGCTTGCACATCCAGCCGCGACAGCCGTGCGGAGTCTCCGTGATAGCGCGCGCTGCTCGGCCCATCCCATCCCTCCCCCGGTCTGGGCGCGGGGCGCACGAGCCACTCACAAACTCAAAGACGAAGAGCAAGTCGGGGAAGGTGGAGAAGACCGAGAAGCCACTGGGCAGGGAGCTGCCACCCGACGCCGCTGCCGGGGCCATGGCGGCGTGCTGGCGTCGGCCTGGGGACAGGACGCACGCGGCTTGGAATCGGCGCTGACCTCTGGATTGCTCCGCGGAGCCCAGTGGCCTGGGTGCCCCCGCGCGCGGGTTAAGAGCAGGGGAGCTGGGGGCAGAAGAGGGAGGAGCCCCGGACGCAGCCCGCCCCGCCCCCAGCCCCAGGGGACCGGACCCAGAGCCGCTGGCGCCACCCTGAACCAAACTGAGGGCGCACTGAGGGCGTGTGGAGCTGCCCACAGGGGCCGACTCCTGCGTCCGACCCCTGGGTACCACCTCCTGCGGGAAGCATGGCAAAGCCACTTGGGCGAGGTTCTTCTGCTTTGCACGCTTTGCGGGTGATCGCCATCCCTTAAGAAAGATAACCATCAGTAGCTGGCCCTAGCCTTCCCTCTGTGGCACTCTCGGGTTACCTTTGCTTTAAGTCTTAGGTTGGGTCTCCCTCATTTTCTGCTGGGTGCGTTAATGAGCCCGACTTCTGCGCCCAGGCTTTTAGTCCTGACCGCCACCACAGGCTGAACTGAGCCGGGCTCTGGCCACGAAACTTTTCTCCCCACCTTCCTCCAACTATGAGCTGGGCACCACGTATGTAGGGTGGGAGGGGAGAGCGCTGTTTGGTGCGGGTCGGGGAGGGGCAGGTGCTGCGTGCGTGCCTGACAGTAGGCAGCAATGACAGCCTCATGTGGTGGCGATGCTAGGGCGGTTCTGCATTGAATCCATGAGAAAGGAAGGGGTTTTACCAGAGATTTATTCTCACTGGTACACACCAGTGAGAATCCTGACACTTCCGTGTATGGGACGACTCCTCTCCCCCCATGTCTTTTGATTGCCTGTTTTTTCGTTTGTTTCTGCACCATTATTTCTTTATTCTGTTTCCTTTGTCTTAAAATAAATGTCACACTCCAGTAGTTGCTTGTTTATTTTAGTTTAGTATTAATAGTGTTATTGCCAAGTTTTCTCCTATGTTTACAAGAGCCTGAAATCTGCCCCAGTTCAGATTCTCTCATGCCGAGAAAGAAAATGACCCCTCGGCCTCCAACTCAGACTCCCCAGGGCTTTTCTGGCTTCACCCCCAGACAGACGCTGCTAGCAGGGCAAGGGGCTCCCCTCGCTCCTGTGGCTCCCTCACCCCTTCCCTCTGCACAGCAACTCTTCCTTCCCAGGCAATGTGGAGTAAAGTACGTTCCTGGACATAATTTTCAAAAGAAAAATCCACGTCTATGAGCTCCCCATTCTAACTGCTTATGGGAAGGGACCAGGCATTTCAAGTGAGAAAATTTCACTGGGCCTGGGTGAAGTGCCAGCCCTTGTGGCCTGCCATTGTAATACCACTGTGTAAGCACCCTCCAGGCCCCCAGAGCAGGACCTCCTGGACGCAGGGGGCTGTGGGATTGTCAGGGGCCCTCCCCTAGATCCTCATCCACCTTAAGCATTTTATAGTTGGACCCAGTGGCCACTGACAAGACATCTTCCTCCTGAGGAGACAGTGGTAGTAACAGTGCTGAAAGCAAGGTGGCCACAGAAAGCCACAGCTAACAGAAGCTGAAGTGACCTCAAGCAAATCCAGCCAAAGCTGCTTGGCAATTTTTCTAGTGGTATATATTAGTTAGAAAACATGACGTTTCTATCAATTCTTTTTTCAAATTTATTTTATTTTATTTTTAAAATATTTTTTGTATTTTCCTAAATATATATTTTTAATTGTTTGGGATTCATTGAGGGTACAAAGAATTAGGTTACACTGATTGCATTTGTTAGATAATGTCCCTCTTATAATTGTGTCTGGCCCCCAAGAGGTGTGTCATACACCATGACCCCCCATCCACCTTCCTCCTCCCCTCTCCCAACTTGCTCAGTCCTGTACTCCCCCACCTCCCTTGTATTAGCTCATCTACTGCCTTCACATTAGAA
>NW_003852543.1:2906996-2908763 GCF_000181295.1 Otolemur garnettii | reverse complement strand
TTGCAACCCCTTTCTTCTCATTTCCATTTGCTTGAAAGACTGTTTTCCATCCCTTAAACCTGAGTCTTGATTTGTCCTTTAAGATTAGGTGTCTCACCTGGAGACAGCATATAGATGGCTTGTGCTTTTTTTATCCAGTCAGCCACCCTGTGCCTCCTCAGTGATGAATTCAGTCCATTGACATTTATTGAGAAAATCGATAAGTGTGGTGTAGTTCTATTCATCTTATTTTGTGAAAATCCATTGTGTAGTTTATCCTTTTTGCCATTGTGGAAGCTAAGTTTTGACCTGTAGCATCTGGGTGTTTACTTTGCTGGTGGTCCATTGTAGTGGTCACTGTTGAGAATAGGTCTAAGTATTTCCTGTAGAGATGGTCTTCTTGTGGCAAATTTCTTCAGTGCTTGTATAATTGCAAGGGATTTGATTTCTTCACCAATTTTGAAGCATAGTTTAGTAGGATACAGAATTCTAGGTTGAAAATTGTGTTGTTTAAGAATGTTGAAGGTAGATCACCATGCTCTTCTGGCTTGGAAGGTTTCAGTTGAAAAGTCTGCTGTCATACTAACAGCTCTGCCTCTGTACGTCAGTTGGCACTTACTCTTGGCTGCTTGCAGAATGTTTTCTTTCATCTTGACTTTGGACAAGTTCATTACAATGTGCCTTGGAGAGGCTCTGTTTGAGTTGAGATGACCCAGCATTCAATATCCATCTGAAAGGAGTGTGCTGGGGTCTTTAGTAAAACTTGGGAAGTTTTCATTTATGATAGTCTCCAGTAGGGTTTCCTTTCCTTTGGAACAATCTTCTTCCTCTTCAGGGATCTATTATTCATATGTTTGAACACTTCATGGAATCTTATAGTTTTTTAAGTACTTGTTCTGCTTTCTCTCTCTCTCTCTTTTTTCCTCTGCCACTTTAACTACCTGGGTTAACTCAAAAACTTTATCATCTCACTCTGAGGTTCATTCTTCCCCATGGTCTAACCTATTTTTGATACTTTCTCCTGTATCTTTACGTTCCCTGATTGTCTTCTTCATTTCCTTAAGCTCTGTCATATCCTTTCTATATTCTACGTATCTGTTGTCCAACTTTTGGTTCTATCTTTCCATTTTCTTGTCCAATCCTTTTATTGTCTTTATCATCCATATCTTAATTCTACTTCTGACAAGTCCATTAATTCTTTATAGGTGGAGTCTTCTGTCGTAGCTATCTCATGGTCCCTTAGGGGAGTTCTTTTTAGTTTTTCATGTTGCCTGAATTTTCTGTTGGTTCCTCCTTCTTTGTTCTTTCTTCTTGTTCACCTCCTTGTCCTCATTTTTCCTTCTCACTGCCTCCTTTGCTTCAAACAGAAGTCCTTGCTCTTGATGACAGTTGTTGCAATGTGTTGCCATGACACCAGGTAGCACTGTGATTGTTTTAGGAGACAGAGAGCATAGCCAGCAACCTCTATGGTCCTTAATTCCAAACATAGTTGTCTTTGGTGATTGCCAGATTGTTTCCTCAGCATTTAGACCCTGCTGGCTTGGGCTCATAAAACTCCTTCAGAGGCAGGTCTCATAGTGTCCCCTGGCTCCAGCTCCTTGGGATACAGGAGTCTCTCAGCCTGTTCCAGGAGTGGAGTTCTGATCCCAGCAGGTGGAATTAAGATGGCTATGCTTTAGGCCCCTGCTAAGACCTTCTCTCAACCTTCTCACAATGGCAGGCCCTTGGCTTCTGAGACCTTCTCATTATGGCTGCCTTGCCAGCCACCAAACCTAAGACAAATCCACT
>NW_003852543.1:2905390-2906132 GCF_000181295.1 Otolemur garnettii | reverse complement strand
TCTTCATTTCCCAGTAGAGCTTCCCCCAAGGCACTCTGCAACACTGGCTGATGGTTTAGGTGGTTCATATTTATCAGAAGCCTAGGACCATATTTTAGTTTCCAGCAGGATATGAAAAAATAACTCAGCCAATAATAATTTATTGCGGTGTCCTTAGTCTTCCTAGCAGTGTAGTGGGTGTCAATGAGGGGGTTGTCCTAGTGTAGGTCTGGGGCTTCTGTCAAATTAATAACGTGATCTTGGGTGTCTACAAAGTAGAAATTAGAAAGTCCTGGTGGCTGTGCCAGCCCAAGAGAGGAAGAGGTGACCTTCAGCTTGTGTGTATTCATGAGGGAGGCAGGAAGATGAGGGAAAGGGATGTGTTTGGGGAAAGATTGTTGAGGCAGTGGCCACCTACAAATAATAGTAGAAGAAGTTTGTTTTTTCATCTACTATTTGTTGGTAAGATGACTCTCATTTTACTGATGAGGTAACAGAAGCTCAGAGAGGTTAATTAGCTACCCAAGGCCACACAGTGCTGAGTAGTAGAGCTTAACCTTAAACCTGAGTGATGCTGCACTTCCACAGCTGCAATTACTTGATGAAGACTGCATTCAAGATGGGCAGTTGCCAGGAAATGCCATGCTCCACACAGACCACTGCAGCCTCCCAGTCTTTGTGGTCATCTTAGGTGTGGCCCTGGGCACTTGCTCCCTGGGGCTTCTCTGCCAGATGAACAGGACTCTGGGTCTCTCCTATGACT
>NW_003852543.1:2900710-2905236 GCF_000181295.1 Otolemur garnettii | reverse complement strand
CTGGTGGATGGAGGAAAGGCAGTCACTGCTGCCTGGGTTTCAGGACAGAGGGAAGCCAATGTCACTGAGGGCCTACTATGTGCCCAGCACTGCCACAGGCACTTTGTTCATATGACCTCATTTAACCTCACAGGGTTTTTCTGATAGGTGTAACCCACCCTATAGGCTCACAGTGGAGGATAATGTGCCTGGGCCACATGGTGGGCCACCAGGCCTCTTGACTCCAGAAAATAGACTCTGTTCCCACTGCCTCTGTACATACTGCACAAAACCCACAAACTTGAAAGCCAGGAGTGGGGATTGCTCACTGGACCATGGTCCTTTGATGGGCCTGGAGGCATTGTGTACCCATTGCCTCCAGTGACAGTGAGTGGAAGGCCCCTGCCTCCCCAGCCTCTTCTAGGATGTTTTTTTCTAGAACTAGAGAGATAGGGCATTCTGCCACTATATCTGAGAAAGGCATCACCAAGCTTGGAGATTCTGAGCACAAACCTTCAGGGGAGGGATGGAGGGCGGAAGGTGTGCGAGTCAGGAAGGTAGAGTCCCTGCTCCCTAGGAGAGTTCCATCCAAAAGAGACTTCACACTCCAGTTAATGGACATCTGGCCAGGGTCCTCTCTGGGCTGGGCCTGCATGGGGCACTTTCTCTGCAGGCCAAATGCTGAGGGGTGGTGTCTTAGTCTGTGTGGCTGCTGTAACAAATTCCCATAGACTGGGTGGCTTACAAACAATAGAAATTTATTTCTCACAGTTCTGGAGGCTGAGAAGTCCAAGATCAAGGTGCATGAAGATTTGGTACCTGGTGAGGATCCACTTTATGGACCCTATATGACACCTTATCTGTGTGTCCTCACATGGCAGAAGTGAGCAGTTTTTCTGGTCTGTTTTTACTAGGGCGCTAATACCATTCATGAGGCTCCACCCTTATGATCAGATGACCTCCTGAAGACCTCTCCTCCTGGTACCATTGCCTTGGGGGTTAGGATTTCAGCATATGAATTTGGAGTGGCACAAACATTCAGACCATAGCAGGTGGCACATGGACCAGTTGTTCTATAAGGTTGGAGTGGGGTAGGCTGCATAGTGAGGCCCCATTTCTGAACACCTTGTGGGTGGCAGCTCTGTGCTTGCCCTGCAGATGTAACAGTAAACTGAATAGAGCCCCCAGCTATCAGCCCAAGTTCAGTAAGTGCTGGGCAATGTGGGTGCCCTGTAGTAGGGGGATGTGGTCCCTGCCTTTTTGAAGTTTATCACGAGGTACAGGAGAAAGCTCTCAATCAGACACAGCATAATGAACGTGCCATGATGTTTGGTCTGGAAGGTACGTGCAGGGAGCCCAAGAGCAGCCACCAGCACAGCCTGGCCCAGCCCAGGGTGTCCCAGGGCTGGTGGGTGGTGGCTACCAGACATAGGCGCAGCACAGGCCCTCGCTGTCTCTCAGGGGAGGGTCAGGTACTACACCATACACTGAAGGGCCTGGAGCACACAGGAAGAGATCAGCAGTAAGAGGCAGGGGCAGGCAGTGGGGGGTGGGGAGCCAGATATAAACAGCCATAGCAGTTCAGGACAGAAGGAAACAGGCACTGGCAGCAAGTTCTGGAAGTAGAGGAGGATGGGACTGATGTTGGTGGGGGTGTGTGAGGAGGTCCTGTGGGGCTGAGTGGGACTCAGATGTGCAGGAAAGAAAAAAGAAGGGTGCCAGGCCAAGGGAATGGAGCAGATGGAGCCTGGGGGCAGGAAGACTTTCCATCTGTGTGGGGGCTAGGGTGGCTCCTGGGCAGAGCTGAAAGGCCACAGGTAGGCTGGGTTCAGGAAAAACAGGCAAAATCCAAAGGGTATAAAAGCCACATTGTATTTAGTCATTCAAAGCCCACTGTTCATCCCAAAGAGCAGCGGTCCCTGCTGCTCCCTGCTTGGAGCCCATTTTCTCTACCCTAGATGGGGACCAGACCCTGTACTTTCACACAACCTGCCCAGCAAGTTGCACCAGAAATTTAGCTCAAGTTGCCTGAGACATCAGACACACAGAGCAGGGTTGGGCCGGTGGGTCCCTGGAATGCAGTCTTAGCAGGTTTGAAGCCAGGCCAGCTTGTTCCAGTGCCAAGCACCTTTCTTCAAGGTTTTGCTTACAACATCCCTCGGAGGGACTTTACTGGTCTTAGGCCCTATAACAGTTGTTGAGTAAATATCAAAATTTAGCAGATGCATCCCAGAATGACCTTAGCCCCCAGGCCTTTGACTCTCAAACTTCCACTTCTACTTGGGGTTTCCTCCAAAGTCTTTCCCATGGCAGTGGACTCTCTCAAGAATGACCAAGTACCCACCTTCTAGAGAAGCCACTTGGCCTTCGAGTCAGGGAGAGTGTTAGGGAGACCTGTGACCCCTCTCCCCACCATGGCAGCAGGCACTCTCCTGTTATAGACTCTTCTTAGCATTTCTATTTCCTGTTGGAAAAAATACACCCACCCTTAGAAAATATGGAAAAAGATCACTGTATTACTGCCCCCTGATTCTTCTAAATCAAGGCAACTCTTTTCATCTCTGCATATTATCCTTGAGAACTCATGGAAAGGCTAACTCATTACCTCTCTGAGCTGCTATTTCTATGTAGTGACTTGTCCATTCATCCGGTCTCACAGGCACTCTTCCCATGCCATACCACAGCTGTGTGAGCACAGGTAACCAGGCTGGACAGGGAGGTGCACATGGGAGCCGGGGAGGTAGAGATGAGGCCATTGCACCTGCAGTCATGCCAGAACGTGGGCTGTTAAGGCCATTGCCAAGGCCAGCATGAGTTCTCTTTGAGGGGAAGGGAAGAGGGTCCAGTGAGTGCCAATGTTTCTTTGGTCCTTAATGCCTGGCTAGTGCCAGGCACTTAGAATGGAGCCCAAAATAACAGGGGTGCAAGGAAGACCAGCCCAAATGTCTTTGAGTTGGCCTAGGGACCTTGGGGATCAGGAACAGCATAAGATTTACAGCAAAACTATAAAACTTCAATGAAGTAGAATAAAAAACCTTACTGAAAATGGAATGTTCTTATGCAGAACATAGAAGGAACTTGCTGATTCACCTCTCAGCGCCCAGTACTGGCCCAGGGCAGAGGTTGTGAGTTCTTATTGAAAGGCAGGGAGAGGGAGTGGAAAAAAGGGAGGGAAGGAGAAAGAGAGAGACAAAACAAAAACACGCACAGGCTTCTAGAAAGCTGAGGAACCCTCTGGCCTCACAGGACTATGTTCGACTGGTTTCCTAAACTAGCAACCCGTGACACACAATGTGTATCCTTTGGGTAAATTGGTTCCTATCATGCCAAACAGACCTATTTTTCCAGCTGTAGGGCCTAAAGGGAGAGGAAGGAAAAGCTCTTGGCTGCCCTAGGTATTGGTCTATGATTCAGAGCAGGCAAGTCTCGAAAGGGAGGGAAGGGATTCACCACTGCCCCACCTGAATGACAGAGGAGGAGCTTCCAGGGAGGGGCACGCCAGAGATGTGTAGGAAATGAGAGGTCAAAGAGGGCAGGTGTTGGCCACAGCCTAGGAGAGGAGGGCTGGCCCTCATCTGACCAGATTGGCTTGTTTGGGGAGTGGTCCTAACTGTGCAGAATTGGCCATTGCATTGTGGGGATGATTCAGACCTGTTACCTCTACATCACCTCTTAGACTCATCTCTTCCATGGCCCACTATCTTCCAGATCCACTTCTCAGATCCATTACCTCCTCCAAACCCCTTAAAAAATAAGAAAGATGAGGTGGTGGCTCATGCTTGTAATCCTAGCACTTTGGGAGGCTGAGGAAAGGGATTGCTTGAGGCCAGGAGATTGAGACCAGCCTGGGCAACATAGCAAGACTCCATTTCTACCATTAAAAAAAAAAAAATTAGCCAGGTGTGGTGGCACACTCCCATAGTCCCAGCTACTCAGGAGGCTGAGGCAGGAGGATCACTCGAGCCCAGGAATCTGTGGCTGGAGTAAGTTAGGATGATACCACTGTACTCCAACTTGGGTGCCAGAGCAAGATCCTATCTTGAAAACCAAAAAATATATATCAGAGAGTCCTGAATTCTGGCACTACCAGGTCCTCTGAGATACGACAGTCTCTTCCTGCCTGCCACATCCCTACTGGTTTCTCCTTATGTGGGAAAAGACAGACACTCTCACAAAGGCCTTGTGTCCAATCCATTTACCACAGGAGCGCTGGATGACACCACACCAGAGATGGGAGCAAGTCAGTAGGCATCTGTGTGCTCACCCTGGATGGCCAGAAGAGTATCTTTTGGAGGTGAAAAAAGGAAGTCACAGACTCATACATAAAGCATACTATCTGTTTTTTCTTATAAGAAAAGCTATGCTTGTGAGTGCATGGATAAGAGATCAGTAGGCCCCTGGAAGGACAGTAGCTGCACTTTTCACTGTGGCTCACTGTGGGGGTAGGATTTGGGGGTGGGAAGAGGTGGCTGAGGGAAGGAGAGCAGGCCTGGGCTCTGGCCACTGCCCTGCATAGTCCCTTCACGCTGCCCCGTATAGTCCCTTCA
>NW_003852543.1:2884181-2900519 GCF_000181295.1 Otolemur garnettii | reverse complement strand
GTCCCTTCACTCTGCCCCGCACGGTCCCTTCACGTTGCCCTGCACGGTTCCTTCTCTCTGCCCTGCATGGTCCCTTCATGCTGCCCCGCAGGGCCCCATCACGCTGCCCCGCACAGCCCCTTCATGCTGCCCTGCACAGTCCCTTCACGCTGCCCTGCACGGTCCCTTCACGCTGCCCTGCACGGTCCCTTCACGCTGCCCGGCCCGAAGTCCTGCTTGCTGCAGAAATAGTAGCTGGGGCAGGAGACCTTGGACATCAGAGCTCCCCATTTCTGGGCACATCTTTGTCTTTTCTCCACCCTCACCTGACCCCAACCTCTAAGAGGCAGGGTAGAGGCTTGGCTGGATAGAGATGGCTGCACATCTGAGGCTGGGACCAGGAGGCAGCCTACTTTCCCCGGAAGGCCACTGGTTGGTGACCACTCCACACTCTTTGCTTGCTCGGCCTGCCTCAGGCCTTGGAGTTGTTACCACCCTGTGCCTTAGCTTTCCTTCCCACAAGAAGGAAATGGACCACTTAGGTGCCTGGAAGTTCTGACTTTGGCCTCAGGCTTTCTCTTCTGCATATCACCTTCCCTGAAAATAGTTAAGTCTGGGGTCTGGGCTATACCACTGTTTTCTCACAACCATCACCCTCTTTCTGGTCCCATGTTGAATATACAACAGATGTTTATTCATTCAATGAGCCCTCAGATTATAGAGGGAGCTTGGGCCTGGATTAAAAATCTCCCTGCTGCTATTTCTGCACTGTTCAACTTTAAAAAATTGACCTAGACCTCTTGGTGGCTCGGTTTCCTCGTCTATGCCATGGGGGTAGTAGTCTCTCTCTCACACAGAGCTATCTGTGGAGGGAAGGAGATGGTGTGTGTTGAGTAGCCCTGGCAGTGCCCACATGAGGTAAATGTTGAGATGTGGAAGTTGGTATCAGCAGGGATAGAGGCTCACAGAGTCCCCAGGGCTGTTCACGGTCTCACTTCAATGCGTGTGAGCCCTGTTACACCTTCACTCTCAGAAGAAAGTTTTCTTCCCTGTTTGGATGCAGCTTCTCTTAGAGAACATTCTGGTTCTGGACAAGCCCCTTTGCATCCTCACCTCCTTGCCAGGTGGTACCTCCCAGGCCTGAGGCTATTTTTGTACATGCCCCTTCCAGCAACTGGAAGTTCTGGTTCTGGTCACCTCAAACTCTTGTAAAGACCACATGAGCCAACAAGCCCACAGCCGAGGCCCAGCCTACAGGGAAACCAAAGGATGAGGCTGTGAGTGTTGCCAGTGCCTAACTTTGAACTCCTATGAGGGGTCATAGCCCTGCCGTGCTGGGAAGGAAAACACATTAAAAGGATCCTGGAGTTTTCATCAGCACATAAAAGTCACAGATGCTCCGGTGAATCAGGCCCTGCGGAAACCAGCTCTTGGTGGATGTGCTGCCTCCGTGCCTCCTCCCAGTGGCTCCCACTGACCAGCTGCTGGCACCTTGGCAGGGCATGCACAGACCAGGCCACACCCAGGGTGGCAGCCAGAGGCATCCTCCCCTGCCTCACCAGGCCTCATTTCCCCCCTCCCCCTGAGCTGGCTCTCTAGGGGTTCCCCTCCAAGTAGCCTCTTGGGCCTGTGAGGGTGGATGGGCCCACCCAGCTCAGAAGTACCAGACAGAGCAGGCTGACCACTCACAGCAGCCCCTCAGGTTCGGCCTGGCTCAGGCGTCCTGAGCAGCTGGCTAGAGGCCTGGAAGGTCCGTCTTGCCTCTGTGGTTATCTCCAGCTCCTGTGCTGGTACCACTAGCTCAGAGGAGCTGTGTGCTCTTGCCCCTTGTGCCCCGGCCCTGGGAGGTGGGGTGGCAAACTGCTCCTCACCTCTTTGCTCCCCAAATCCTGCCCACACCTCACTGCCATGTGCCTCCTCTGCTGTCAGTCCCTGACCAGCTCCGACACAAACTCTCTTTCCCTCGGCCCATCTCTTGGAGTACACAAAATGGCCTTCCATCTGTCTTCTGCTGATCCAGCTTGGGTGGGAATGCTGGCTGCTAATTACCTGAATCACAGCTCCCTTTTGTTTGAGTGTTTCCATATGCTCACTGTTTTACACGTTATCTCACTCAATTATGTAACAGCTGCCCTTTTTAAGTGGAGACATTGTCACCATTCTAAATAGAAAAGCAGCATAATTTGTCATATACAGAAAAGAGCTCTGAAAATAGATACCATGAAAACCAAACAGTAGGGTTACATTCCAGACATGCCCCAGGAAGAGGATGAGGCCTGGTAGCTCTCAGGGTGGGGCAGCTGCAGTCCAGTCGGCTGTCCCAGGACGTGTGGGAGTGACTCTCCCTGGGTGGGTAGGAGCTGTCTCTATGTCTCTAATGCCTGATCTCATCAAGCTCTTTATGTTTTGCCAATCTGAGGGATCTGAAATGGTATTTATGGGTGTTCTTTATATTTTTATGTACTAGTCCTGTAATGGTTTTATCCTTTGCAAATTTTTTTTTCTCACTTTGTGACTTATCATTGGAGGAACAGAAGTTTTAGAGTTTGTTTGCTTTTCTTTTTTAATGTACACTTGTCCCTCCATATCTGTGGATGTGGAACCCTTGGATACAAGGAGCCAACTGAGGGACTCAAACATCCTTGGATTTAGGTATCCTTGGGGGATCCTGGAACCAATCCCCAGGATACCGAGGGATGATGGTAGAATTTATCAGGCTTCTTCCTTATAGTGTGTGTTAAAAACAAAACTTTTAAGAAATTCACCCTTATCCTAAGATCATGTACTTTCTTTTCTCACTTAGAACTTAACCTTAGAATTGATGCTTGTATGTGGAGAAGGTAGTAGAGGTCCAGTCTTATTTATTTATTTATTTTTGAGACAGAATCTTACTATGTCACCCTCAGTAGAGTGCGGTGGCATCATAGCTCACAGCAACCTCAAACTCTTGGGCTTAAGCAATTCTCTTGCCTCAGCCTCCCAAGTAGCTGGGACTACAGGCCCCTGCCATATGCTGGCTATTTTTTTTGTTGTAGTTATCATTGTTGTTTTTAGCAGGCCCAGACCAAGTTTGAACTCACCACCCTTGGTGTATGTGGTTGGCACTGTAACCACTGTGCTACGGGTGCCAAGCCAGTCTTATTTTTTATATGCTTGGCCAATTTTCCTAGCAACAGTCACTGAATTGTCCAGTCTCTCCCCTCCCCTACTCCCCTAACCGCTACTGTCCTGGCATCTGCTTCTAATAGCCTGAGATATTTTGGACAATACCAGTTGCCTCTGGGGAGGGCAGCTGAGTGGTTGGAGGACAAAGATGGAAAGAAATTAATTTTTCCTCATATACCTATTTGTGATTTTGTAGTTTTAAACTAATTAATAAAAGAAAGATAATGCTTTGTTTAAAAAAATAAAAAGGAAACAGCTCTCTCACCCCAATTTGGTGCTATTCACTGCCAAGTACACTTATGACCTGAAACCACCTGGCTCTGAGGTGGCCGGTATGCCACCCACGCATTTAGATCCACTGTACTCATTTGGAGACTGGGTTCTCTCTGTTTTTTCTGAGTTAGGGAGTAGTAAGGAGCATACTTCCACGGTGAATGAGGAGATTGGCTTAGGTATGACTGATAGAAAAACAGCTGATTTCTTCAGACACATTTGGTACCAGAGTTTTCTGAGGCCTGAATTCAGTATTTCCCTGAGAAATGTCACAAGCACTGTTTAGCTGCTGGGCCTGCACACATGCATGAAGATGGCTACAATTTCTGTAACTTTGAGAAAAGCCCTAATAATACAAGTGGTATCACTATGACTTCCTTGTGGCTTTCAGCTGCTACTAAACTCATATTAATAAATTCAGCCTCAGAGTGATTTACTGCTCTCTTTTGTTGATTGCTTTGTTCTCATATTTTCTTACAGAACTAGCCTGGGAAATTTTTGAGGAAAGAATAATCTTGGTCTTTTTATCCTTAAGGTCTAGAGTATAGATGTCTGATAAATAAGTGGATGAGTAAATGACTGAAGGAGTGCAGGAAGGAGTGAATGAATGAGTAAATGAGTGAAAGAATAAGTGAGTGAATGAGTGAGAGAGTTCAAGAATGAATGAATGAGTGTGTGAATGAATGAGCGAGTGTGTGAGTGAGGGAATGAATGAGTGAGCAAGTGCATGAGTGGATGCATGAATGAGTCAGTGAATGACTGTGTGAAACAGTGAGGGAGTGAAGGAATAAGTGAATGAGTGAATAAGTGAGGGAGAAAATAGTGAGTGCACGAGTGAGTGAATGGGCGAGTGAAGGTGAGTGTGTGAAGGAAGGAGGGTGTGAGTGAACCACCATCTTTCCTGTCTGCTGTGGTGCCTATTCAGTGGTTCTGGCACAGGACATGCAGGGGACAGACGTGAGATGGCAGCCACGTTGGCTGACCTTGCAGACATCCATGCCTACCTTGCCTTCTTTCTTGGTCAAGACCCAGATTTTGGTCAGGTCGGGCCCCCATCAGCTCCATAGCACCTTCCTTCCCAGGCCCCGTGCTTCCCAGCCTGAGTCAGAAAGTGCTCTTTTATAAGATTTAAAGGTGAACACACAGACACTCATGTAGATGAAAGGCAGAACTCTTTGTCACTTATAGCTCCAAAGGGGAGCAGACTGCCAGGCAGGGCCACACTGGGAGTTGCACCTGGGGACAACGTACCAGCACACTTGGGCTGTCGGCAGCTTTTCTACCCCAAGTTCTGGACTTAGCAGAGGTTTCACAGGCTCTCTGTGGGTTGGATAACTTGAATAATTTTGCACTGTAACGCCTGGGGCATAGGGTTGTCCCCAGTTGTCTGGTACCTGGCCCTGAGTGATTAGGGCCGGTGCATAGTAGTCCAGAGTGTGAGAGCCCCAGAAGGGACTTCATTAACTGCTCAAGAAGGTAAACTTACAGCTCTATCCAGGGCCTCAAAACTAGGTCATGACAGTGTTAAAAATAAAGCAAACAAAACAGCCTTTATTACAATTAATCCCCGGATGTCCTGATATCAGTTTTGAGCTTGATTATTGAGTAACCTGAATAGTAGAGGAGACTTTTGGAGAAAAGTTTTATCAAAAACATTTTATTATGAGAGTTAAAGAGGAAGAAAGCAAGTTGAAGTATAAGCAGTCCTTGAAGGGCTAGCCCATAACCAAGTTTCCCATTTATGTGGGATTAGCCAAGAAAATAGATCTGAAACTTTTGTGGCCTCTAATAGTATCCTGCTAAAAATATAAAATGTGTTAATAGTATGAGTTATGTTTTTATGACAACAATGCCTGGGTATATTTCTTGGGTCAAGGTGGCAGGTCTAGCGGTGATGTTGTCAGAGAGTAACACCTGATGGGCTGTGAGGTCTAGCGATCCTTGTCACGAGGGAAATGGGGCTTGTGGTGGTGGTCACGGTCACAGACTCATAGATTTGGTAAAATCTACAAGATTTCTCTTTCACCCAAGGAGTGTAGAAAAGGTGCATGTCGGCAGAGAGCACAGAATATGACAAGGTCATGGGCTAAGCAAGCATCAAGCTTAGGAAACATAATAGGATCCCTAATAACAAAGGAAGAACAGCAATAAATGTCCTGTGTCCAGCTTGTCACAGGACACAGGAGAGACAGCTGGTAGGTGTCTCCAGGCTGCCGGTCTTAGGAGCAAGACCAGTAGTCATCACTAATGGTGCAGTTTCTGTGGGTCTGGCGTACAATATGACCAAGGAGGGGTTGTCTGGTTTCATCATTATGGGATATGGTGTTATCTCAGAGTGTGAGTTTTATTTCCTAAGGGGAGTTTGTAACATCTGTTTCTAGTCTACCTGTCTATGGAAATGGCCCTAGGGAACTAATTCTAATTCCCTGGAGGGCATCAGAGGGAGAGTCTGGATGACTTATTTATCCTTTACAATTCAAATATTGAGAAAGAGTTTCTGTGTGGTTTGAAATCTAGGCTCAGATAAGTCCCATTCCAAATAGCCAGCTGTCTGGCCCATGACATAATCTGTGTTAATGGGTCCCAGGACAGATGTGAGCAGGCAGCCACCTTGGCTGACCTTGCAGACGTTCATGCCTACCTTGGCTTCTTTCTTGGTCAAGACCCAGATTTTGGTCAGGTTCTGGGCCCCCATCAGCTCCATGGCACTTTGGCCAGGACTCTAGCCCTTATCAGATGGGGGAAGAATAAAAAGTCCATAAAGACAGGGGAGACATTATTAAAGGGCCTCATACAATGAGTCTTCTAAACATGACAGCCTTTAATATACTGGCCTTTAAATATACTGTGTTTTGCAATGTATAATGTACACCTTTTGTCCAAATTTTTGAGGGACAAATAAGGATGTGCATCATACATGCATAGTGCTGATTCTGTATCTGTATACAAGTTTATAATTCTTTTATTTATGCTTATGCATTAAAAGTGTAACTCTAAAAAGCAATAGTGGTATCCATATGCAAAATGATACCCTATAGTAATTGGTTTTGCTGAACTTACCACCACCTTGCAAGGAACGCAGTTTTGGCCAATGAAGAGTAACCTATTTCAGCCAGGCGAGATGGCGCACACCTGTACTCCTAGCACTCTGGGAGGCTGAGGCAGATGGATTGCTTGAGCTCATGAGTTTGAGACCAGCCTGGGCAAAAAGCGAGACCTTGTCTCTACTACAAATAGAAAAACTGAGGTGAGAGGATCACTTGCACCCAAGAGTTGGAGGTTGCTGTGAGCAATGACGCCACAGCACTCTACCCAGGGCAACAGCTTAAGACTCTGTTTCAAAAATAAACAAATAAATAAATAAATAGTCAACAACAACAAAAAGACTGACCTATTTCTCTTCATACACTTAGGTGGGATCTAGCAATCTAGCTGATATTTTTACAAAAATTGTTGGACAATCCCCGGGAAAATGTCAAATGGTTTTCGTATGCTGCAAGCTTTAAGCTAACAGTTATTAAACATGCTAAAGACAACAGAGCTGCCGACAGACACTGTGGACCCCCTCTCATGTCATCGGGTTGTGGAGGCATCAGAAAGAAAAGCTTCTTCCGATGCCAAGACAGAAGGCAATGCGAGGGAAACCTCCAAAGTGGCCAGAGGTGAAGCAGGAGCAGGAGCAGGAGGTGAAGACCTGGCCCTGGAGCCGCTTCAAACTGGGATCTCTGTTTCACCCGAGATGACACAAGAAGAGGGTAAAAGGATTGCATGAGAGAAAAACCTTGGTGATTTCTCAGGGACACTTTTAACTTTATGAAGAGGGAAGGTTTGAGCATGAGGACATAAACACAACTTATCCCCAGACTTGTAGCAGCCTATGAGAATCGAGTTTTGAAATTTCTTTCTTATGTTATCAAACTTTTAAAGACTTTTACAACTTTGAGCTGTCCCAAACAGCTAATATGGATGAGTTCCCACTCACATTCGATGTGCCATCCAACAGAACTGTGGATGTCGAAGGAGCAAAGACCGTGGCTGATAAACGTAGTGGACATGAGACGACACATTTCACTGTTGTTCTCGTCCGTTGTGCAGGTGGGACACAGCTACCACCTATGATCATCTTTAAAAGAAAAACAATTCCAAAAGCAAAGATTCCAAGTGGAGTTATTGTCCATGTGTATGAAAAAGGGTGGATGAATAAAGAAGAAAATCTGGTTTAAGAAAAATTTGGTCATGAAAGCCTGGAGAGTTACTTAAAAAACGGCTTTGCTTTTGATCACTTCAAAGCCCATGTTACACAAAATGCAAAAGCAATCACTGTAGACTCGAAACCCAACTTGCTGTGTTACCTGGGGGGCTAACAAGCCGACTGCAACCTCTTGATGTGTCAGTAAACAGGCCCTTTAAGGTCCTAATGACTTTCGAGTGGATATCATGGATGCAGTCAGCTGGTAATAATTTAACATCCACAGGCAGAATCAAGAAAGCATCCACTGGCCAGGTGTGGTGATGGTACTCTGAGAGGCCAAGGCAGGAGAATCATTTAAGCTCAGAAGTTCAAGACCAGCCTGAGCAAAGTGAGCCCCACACCTCTACTAAAAATAGAAAAATTAGCCAGACATGGTGACGGGTGGCTGTAGGCCCAGTTACTTGGGAAGCTGAGGCAAGAGAGTCACTTGAGCCTAGGAATTTGAGGTTGCTATGAGCTAGGCTGATGCCACAGCACTCCAGTCTAGGCATCAGCATGAGACTCTGTTTCGCACAAAAGAAAAAAAAAATGCATCCATCACCCAGGTTTGTGAATGGAACCTAGATCATGGAACAGTGTCAAGGAGGAAGTGATTGTGAATTGTTTTAAAAATATGGCATCACAATCTCTTGAGCTTTTTCCAACTTGGGCCAAGCAGAATGGCTCTTGAAAAAAGGGGGTGCTGAGAAGAAGGAAGGCCGTTCTGCCATCAACAAGGTGGTGACTGAGAATACAGTATCAACCTTCACAAGCGCATCCATGGAGTGGGCTTCAAGAAGCGTGCACCTCAGGCACTCAAACAGATCTGGAAATTTGGCATGAAAGAGATGGGGACTCCAGATGTGCACATTGATACCAAGCTCCACAAAGCTGGCTGGGCGAAAGGCATAAGGAATGTCCCATACAGTATCTGTATGTGGTTATCCA
Source organism: Otolemur garnettii (assembly GCF_000181295.1). Taxonomy (NCBI): domain Eukaryota; kingdom Metazoa; phylum Chordata; class Mammalia; order Primates; family Galagidae; genus Otolemur; species Otolemur garnettii. The sequence goes on along the minus strand of NW_003852543.1, from coordinate 2,891,923 downwards.
GAAAAAGTAATGAAGATGAAGATTCACCAAACAAACTCCATATTTTGGTTACCTATGTACCTGTTACCACTTTCAAAAATCTACAGACAGTCAGCGTGGATAAGAACTGTTGATTGTCAGATACACCAAATAAAGTTATAAAACCACCAAAAAAAAAAAAAATATGGCATCAGCAATGCCATGGATGGAACTAGGGATGATGAAACTTACCAGGATGAGGAAAGTGACTTTCCAGCAATGTCGAATTTGAAGAATATAAGACTTCTGATATTGACGGTGACAGACATGTGAATGATATGATGTGTAAATGTCATTAATTTGTTACCAGTACATAAAATTTCTTGTACTATGTATCTGTTCTTGTGTTTTATAATGAATGATTTGTTGCATAAAATTTCCTATGCCATAATATGTTAAAAAATAAATGCTATAATTCCTTTACAATACAAAAAGTAGCTCAATACAAATGAATACATCACTCTTTCCTCTTGCCCTAAGGTGGACTCCCACCAGGGCTAGTATCCAGCTGATTAGCACTGCTCACTTTGAATAGTCCTCCATGCTAAGGAATTTGGGCGGGGAGAGAGAGGGCAGTGGCAAGTGGCCACAGCAGTCGCTGGTAGACAGAATAGTAGGCAACCAGGCTAAAGTGCAAGTTCAAGTTCTGTTCCCCTCCCTGCTCCAGGTGGTCTGGAACCAACTGGTAGGCCAAGAACAGTCCCGATCAAGCTGTCCAAGAGTCAACGGGCACAGCCATGCCATCCTGCTCTCAGCACCAATTATTTTATAGGATGTAAAGGTTCTTTTGATGGTGAACTCAACACAAAGACTCAGATAGATGAAAGGGACAACTCTTTGTTACTTACAACTCCAAAGGGGAACTGGCTGCCAGGCAGGGCCTCACAGGGGGTTGCATGTGGGACAGCATGCCAGCACACTGGAGCTGTGGGCAGGTGGGGTGGGCTTAGCTAGGTTTCAGGGGCTCTCCGCAAATTGACTGATTTAAATAATTTCACAGGCTCAGGAAGAAAAGTGTTGTCCCTAGCTGTCTGTCACCTTACCTCAGGCACTTAGGGCTGGTGCATAGTGATCTAGAGAGACTCTCATAGTCTCTCATAGTAAGAGCCCCCCAAGAGCAGTGGTTGGGGTATGGTCTTAACTGCTCAAGAAAGTAAACTAACTGGCCCCCAGCCAGGGCCTCAAAACTGGATCAAGACAGTATTTTTTTTTAATTATATTACAGCTGGTGCAGGTGACAGGGACCTCTTCCAGGCATGAGGGAGCAACATCTCAGGACCCCTGGGACCAGCTCATTCTCTCACACCGGATGAAACGCTCATGTCTAGATCAGTGGAGAGAATGCTGTTCTGCCTGCTAGTTGTTAGTTCCGGCACAGGCATGCCACACAGCCCTAGTCAATGACAGAATTCATTTGTTCAATGTTCATTCATACATTTATTCCACTGCATTCATGCATTTATTACATTGAGCACCTGCTATTTACTAGGCACCATTGAGGGTATGGGGAAGTTTGCACTGAATAGAACAAAGCCCCTTCCTTGGGGAGCTTATGCTGCAGTGGGAGAGGGCGGCTATGGTCTGTTAATCACCTTCCACTCACCTGGGTGACGAGGGAGGGATTTTTGCCTCAGGGTTGTGGGGATGGTCCAACACACAACATGGACACACTGGACAGACAAGATGGACAACAGTTTATTAATCACATATACTCACAGCTTGGGAGAGGAAGACTAAGGGCCACATAGGTGTGGCGCTTGGGAGTGAACCAGCAGGGCAGGTTGGCAGGCTTTGTAGTATTAATAGGGTGGCGCACCCTCTGATTGCCACCTCATGATGGGATTGGCTTGTTAGAATAATTCTGTGGGCTGGCGGGGAACTGAACAAACCACTCAGGGATAAGCAGGAACTGAGCTTGGTCCCCTTGGTAACAAAGGTGGGATATGGGAGGGGAACTGTAGTCAGGTCATTCAAGGCCCTCTCAGTTTCACCAGATGTCATAGTAGCACATAATGTTAATATAAGTTTTAGGCCTATACCACAGAAGGGTGCTCCTGGGATTTTTTAAAATGTCCTTGGGCTTTATTGTGTGAAGATGTGATACTTGGAGCTGTGGCGGCCTTTCTGGAATAGTGGGACAAAAGCCATGGAGATGGCAGACAGGCAGCTTCAAGCCTTGACTAGAGTTGAGCTACTGAGTGGATCAGCCCTGGGTGTGCTATGCTGTTAGCCTTTCCGCTATGTGAGACACAGCACTAAGTTCCTTATCGTTTAGGCCACTCCGGGCTGGGATGACATCTCTTGGGCTCAGAAGCACCCCATGCTGCAGGATTCTGTGTGTATCAGGGGTCTTTAGTCCATAGTGCCTCCAGGGGCTCCCCTGGGAGGGATGTCTCACCTCTGACAGGATTGGAGGTCAGCAGGGCTGAGGTGGGTCATGGGTCACGCTGTCGGCAGGGGAGGTCAAGGTCAAGGACTCATATTAGGTAGCCAGAGAAGTGGAAGCTGTAGGAGAGGGGCATCCCCTCCACTGTTGTCACTACTGATCTGAAAACTCAAGGAATGGTCAAGTGCTGACCACAAGAGGCCAAGGTGCTAGTCCTGATGACCGGGACCACAAGGGGTCACTTCACCTAGAAGGTAAGAAAAGTCTCTGTAATGGATGGCAGCCTGTACCAGGGCCAAAGACAACTCACCTGTGGGTGGTTGGGGCTTGGGGGGTTTTCTTTGCAACCCTTGACTTACAAGCAAGGTTGTTGGTACAAGGAGCTCTTTGCTGAGTTTCCAGTTGGTGGCCAGAGACATCTGATGGGCATTTCTGTCCTTAAGCCCCACCTGCCCTTCTGAGGATTGGAGGATTGAGTGGCCAATTACAGAGCATGTATTAACTGTCAAGGACCTTTTGTCCGTGAGCTCTAAGCCTTTCAACCATCCTTATAAACAAAGAAAGTGATGCTCAAAAACGCTAAGCCATTTCCATAAGCCCACATAGCAAAGGAATGGTGGAGGCTGATTCGAACCCAGGACCATCCTGGAATGCAGAGCCAGCTCTTCCTGTGGCCACCTGGGTAGCCAAGATCTTGGGCAGTAGCCTTGGTGACAGCCTGGGCTATTAACTCATCCTGGAGCCTCAGTCCCCTCATCTCTAAAGTGGAGTCACAAGAGTCAAGAAGAGGACATCAGTTGCCTGGCTCAGCCAGCCCTTGGCCACTTATGCCAGCCCCTCTGCATGACCCATCTCCTGGTCAGGTAGCCTCTTTTCAAATCAACCTCCACTGGCTGAAGGGAAAGAAGTCGGAGATGCTGATGATATCATGGAGCCTCAGGTTTTCAAGAAAGTGACAGGCAACCCCACCATCTCACCTCCCCCACCATAGGGCCTAGGGCACAGACTCTCACCTCCATGGCCCCCAAGTGCTGGAGCTAGAGGTATGCACGCAGCAGGGTGTGTGTGGTGGTGGTGGGGCAGCGTGGGGGAGGCATGCTGCCAGCCGCTCCAGGTTTTACAGCCCAGTGAGAAACCCTGGAATGTAATCTGGGCTTTCATCACTCTGCTGCCAGAACAGGTCCTCTCTAGCCCTCTGTCCAGAGCAGAAGCCAGTGAGCCCAAAGTAGGACTGGCTGACTACGGAGGAGGGAGGTGGGCTCTGCCCTGCGGCTCTGCCCTGTGGCTCTGCACGCTCTGACAGCACTGGATGTGAAGCCTGTTCAGTGGCCTCCTTGGGTGGGTGGAGTGGTATTTAGAGGGCAGGAGTAGCAGGGGTCTGAGGAACGGGCCATCAGTGGGCCCTGTGAGGCCTCTAGGTGCTAGGTCACATGGCATGAGCTGCAGTCCATCTCTGTCACCTGGAAGGCATGGCAAGTCATTTTACACCTGAAGCCCCAGGCTGCTAGTGTGTGATGCAGACATCCTGGTGGGACCTCCCCAGGGGCTTGTTGGGAGTTGAAGGAGCCCTTCTTCACTGAGCACATCCCAGGGGTGGCTAATGAAGGATAGCCTCAGCCTTAGTTCTCATGCAGAAAGGGCTCCCTCTCTCCCTCTCTCTGTGCAATCAGCCCCAACCTGCATTCCTACCCTGGGCCTTTCCCCAGCCAGTCCTGGCCCAGGACCACCCTTTTACTCCACCCCCAAATCCTGCTTCTTCTGCAAGCTCCCCATAAGCCTTCTGGCCTGTGGGACCCTCAGAGCACAGACCAGAGACACTCAACTTGAGACACAGTGGGAGCCAAATCCAGCTGTTTGGATCCACGGGACTGTTTCCTGAAGGAAGTACACCTCCCCCGTGGCCTGTCCACATGGCCTGTGCAGCCTCCAGTACGTGACCCTGCTCTCTCTTCATGCCTTTGTTCAGCATGATCTTGCCACTTGCAGGGTGCCCTTCCACCTCACAATTGCCTTGTAGAAAAGGGCCTTCGGCTGCCAAAGGTGCTATGAATTGAGTTGTGTTCTCCCAAATGCATATGTAGACGCCTTAACCCCCAGAGTGATAGTATTTGGAGGTGGAGACTTTGATTTAGGATGGGGCTTCCAGGATGGGATTAGTGCCCTTTTGAGAAGAGACCAGAGCTCCCTGTCTCTCTACCATTTGAGGATACAGTAAGAAAGTGGCCTGCATGCCAGGAAAAGATCTCTCACCTCATCCTGACCACACAAATCTGCTGTCACCTTGATCTTGGATTCCTACCCTCTAGGAGTAAATGTCAGTTGTTTAAGCCTCCCAGTCCTTGGCATTTTGTTATAGCAGAGTTGACACAAAGTGAGAACCTATACTTTTGATTTTAGCTGTAAATCAGCAGCAACACCACCACTAAGGGCTACCATGTTTTCTGTGCAGTAGCCCATGGGCTAAGTCTTGACGTAGATTAGCTCAATAGCTCATGTCAGCTCAGTCAGGGAAGTAATGCTGGAATGCCCATTCTGAGGATAAGGAAACAGCCACAGAGGGATGAAATAACTTGACTAGAATCACACAGCTAGAAAATGGTAGAGTTGGGATTTAGTGTCTGGTTTGTAATGCTCTATTTTGTCCCAAAACAACTAAGTTGTCTCTGGGTCTCAGTAATTCAAATTTTAAAATTGTTTTTTATACACTCAGAGTTTGCAAAATTTAAACAAAGCATAATTTTGTGAATACACTGACTGCCAGGGCTCTCTCCCAGGGCCATGGAGAAGACCTGAAAGCAAGGGCCTGGAAGTAGAGACTTGACAGTGTCTACTGGAGAACTTACAAACAATTGAAGAGCAGATTTATTATGTAATAGGAAATATAATGGGTTTTGAAATTATTGCCCAGATAATTCAAATTTGGAGTAATATATAAAAGTTATGACTCCTGGGCGGCACCTGTGGCTCAGTGAGTAGGGCGCTGGTCCCACATACTGAGGGTGGTGGGTTCAAACCCAGCCCCACCGAACTGCAACCAAAAAATAGCCAGGCGTTGTGGTGGGTGCCTGTAGTCCCAGCTACTCTGCAGGCTGAGGCAAGAGAATCACTTAAGCCCAGGAGTTGGAGGTTGCTGTGAGCTGTGTGACGCCACAGCACTCTACCAAGGGTGACAAAGTGAGACTCTGTCTCTACCAAAAAAAAAAAAAAGTTATGACACCTAATGATCAACACGTCTTAACTTGATAAGACTTTTCCTGTTTTAATCATCTTTATCCCTTCCATTCTTTTATTCTACTTCTTTGCCCACAGGGCTTTGGGTATCAGGGTCATGGTGGCCCACTCTGACCAGCCCGGAGAGAAGCCCCTCCATGGCATCTTTTGCTACCCATGAAGGTTTTTGGTGTAGGAATGGTTAACCAAAGGTTACTGTACTTTATGATTTTAATTCCCCATTCGTTAAACTCAGAAATTTAAAAAACCTAGTTTTAAACCTATTAATTTCAGCCAACAAATTTTCAAATCTTACATATTTTATCTTACATTTATAGCAATCTTTTTTTTTTTTAATTTTGTCACCCTTGGTAGAGTGCTGTGGTGTCATAGTTCACAGCAACCTCAAACTCTTGGGTTCAAGCAATCCTCTTGCCTCAGCCTCTCAAGTAGCTAGGACTACAGGCACCTGCCACAATGCCTGGTAGTTTTTCAGAGATGGGGTTTTATTCTTGCTCAGGCTTGTCGTGACCCGTTGGGCTCCTGTGGCCCTGGTCTCGGTTAGCGCAGGAAGGAACCAGGCGAGAAGCGGATTAGAAGTACAAGCTTGTGGAAGGCAGACTAGCCCTTACTTTCCGGGTAGCCCCGAGCAACCTCCGCATCAGCCTTTTATTGAGCCAGAACAACACAGGTGAGGGGAGGAATTAACAATGACTAAGTGCTGAGGGCACGGGCTCCTCCCACAAGGAACTCCTGTGGAGGAATGGCCCGAGGACCACGCCTCAGCTGCAGATCATCTTGCTCAGATGTTGGTGTCTCCTACACAGGCTGGACTTAAACTCCTGAGTTCCGGCGATCCAACCGCCTTGGCCTCCCAAAATGCTAGGATTACAAGTGTGAGACACTGTGCCCGGACTTTCAGCAACCATTTTAAGGACATTTTTATTTCTTAATAATTACATTCCCTTAAGTCTTTAAAATTATATTTATAAATGTAATAATTTCCATTTTCCTTTTATGTATTCTACATATTCAACTTACAGAAAATCTTCTGAAATATTTAAATAATACTTACAAATCTAACAGATTAAATCTAAAAAAATTGTGAACTATGTTCAATTTACACACAGAAAAAATGTTATTTTGCTTTTGGTTAATTCCCAAACAATTCTGTACTTCATCCTAAACTTTCTTGGGCAGTGGAGACTCAGAGACAGGGAAGAACAGGGTGGGCAGTGCAGAGGGAAGTCTGGGAGTGACCATACTGGTGACTAGGGGCCTGGGCACTGATAGCCCTCTACTAGGTGGTGGTCAGGGCACAGCCTGGGCCCTTGGACAACAGGGCACCCGGGGCTTATCACTGGCCACCAGGTAGGGAGCCTGCTCCTCTCTTAAGGTGCCACATGACTTTTTCAGCTGTAACAGAAACAGGTGATTTCAAGCCAAACCGGGAGGGAGTTTTCCATTATAGGGAAAGACTTGCAATAATACGGGAAGATGTTCAAATATGCTCTATAAATATATAAATAGGAAAGGGAGTGAACCATTTTGCTTTGTATGATTGCAGTATGTGCTTACAGGGAAAGTTCGATGGAGTAGCCAGAGACATAGTCTATTGTCTCCTGGAGTCTTTTGTCTCAGGAGGCTAGACCTACACCATGTGGAAGGAGGAGAGGCCCAGTGCAACGTACTAGAAGGTGAGAAAGCCTGCTTCTGGACTTGACCGTCTGAGGATGGGCAGGTGTTACCCAGCAGATGCAGCTGCAGCAGAACAAAAATGTGTTAGGACAGGGCCCAGGACACCTGCGGAGACGGCAAGCATCTTTACGTGAGTGACCCCAGCACTGTGAAGTCAATGCCCACACATTTGCTGGTTGATGAGACCGAGAAAGGGCCTTTGGAGATTGCACAAAGCATCCTTGATTTAAGATATACTTATAAGGAAGATTTTGCCAGGCTGGGTGGGGCATCTCTCAGGGGAACCCCCAAATCCTCTGTGCTTCTGGCTTTCCTCACCCTTAGCACAGCCTTTCATGTCAAATAAACCTCATTCTGCATTCCAAGAGAGATATACTGTTGTGTTTTTCTCCTGGGGGAACCACTTGCAGAATTTCAATGGAAGGAATGG
>NW_003852543.1:2879974-2883979 GCF_000181295.1 Otolemur garnettii | reverse complement strand
AGAGGTAGATGTTAGAAGGCGCTTTCTGGGAGTCAGCAGCCATGCCCTAGGGCAGGGAGAGAGGTGCAATTAATCTACTTCATCTTTCTTATTTCTAATTTAATTTTTATTGTTAGAAAAAAGGCTTGCTCTGTCTTCCAGTCTGGAGTTTGGTGGTAAGGTCACAGTTCACTGCAGCCTCGAAGTCCTGGGCTCACGCTATCCTCCTGTCTCAGGCTCCTGAAGAGCTGGGATTACAGGCACCCGCCACCACTGCCGGCTAATTTTTGCTATTTTGTGTAGAGATGGGGGGGTCTCTTTATATTACTCAGGCTGGTCTTGAACTCCTGACCTCAAGGAATTCTCCCACCTTGGCCTCCCAGAGTGCTAGGATTATAGGCTAAACACCCCACCTGTCCTAATCTACTTCATCTGAAATAAGCTCTCAGTTATTAATGATTTTGTTTTTCAGGTATTAGAAAATCCAGTTCAGCCTGAAACCAAAGCTGCGGTCTTTTATGGTCTTTTATCTGATCCAGATCATCTTCCTCCTCAGTCCGAGCTTGGAAACCTTCAGTAGAAGGGGTGGCTCAGGGAGGGGCCTTTTCTTCCATTCCGCTGCTTGACTTCTGGCTCGGCCCCAACTCCCTGGCCACTTCTTCGCCCAGGGTCAGGGGAGATGCAGTGAGTGGAACGGGGCAAAATCCTAGGCGGCTGGGGCTCACTGAGGCTTCTCTCCCTGGGAGGTGCCCCGGACAGGGCATTCCCTTGTGCCGGGTGCTGTTGTGCTGTTGCTCCTGGACCGCGCTCTTCTTTGCTGGCTGTTTGCTGCTCAGCTTTGGGCTAAGGGCTGCCCATCCACCCAGTGTTCCCCCTGGGTGTGGGGGTCACCTGGCTTGTTCAGGCCTCCTAGGCCTATTGGGGACTCCAGTTCCTGGGCCTGATCCTGCTGCCCACAGAAGGCAGAGACTCCCGCCCTCTCTCCCTCCTCCTCTGCTGTAGAGGCAGGGCCGGGGCAGCTCTAGCTCTTAGATTTTCCAGAAACAAAGCTGGTTCTGTGCTGGCATCCACCCTGCTCCTTGCCCCCTTCCCTACTCCAGAGACCCTGCCAAGTGTTCCGGGCCACTGTCGATGCTCCCCCATTTGGCTGGGTTGTCCTCCGAGCCCCCTCCATCATCAGGGCGGAAGACAGACTAGTGGTGGTGCCCGAACACCTCCTTCCATGTCCTGCTTGGCTGGACCTTCATCGCTGGGATCGGAGAGGAGCCAAGACCCCCTTAATACCCATGACGTTTACAAATCCAGCCAGGAAGGACGTGCCAGCCCCCAGATATAGTCACATTGGCCTTCCCTGGGTAGAGGAGCATTCCAAGTGACTTCTAGTTTCACTTTGTGAGTCTTGGAATTTTCTGAAATATTTTTTAAAATTTCTACAATTTATTATTTCTATAAATAGACCCCCCCCCCAAAAAAACCAATAAACAACCTCCTGGAGTTTATAAAATAAGAATTTTAATGTTTGTAGAAACAAAACTACATCAAGAATGACATCAACCACAGGTGTTTGCACACATGCATCTATTCACATTTATGTATAAACAGGATGTGGTGTATTTGGCGAGTTGAACTTCTCATACTTTCCTGCCCTTTTCTGCTCTGCTCTGAATCAATTCCTAGGTGCCTTGCGGCTAGTGTTGTCTTACATTTGGCCAGGGGTGGGCTGGGGCAGGCTATTGGACGGCGGGTGGAGGAGGAAGCCACTGCTCTCTCTCTGCTTCTGATGGGGGTACTGGCTGCGGCAGGCAGCTCTGGGCCCCAGGGTCTTGGGTGGCCGTGAGGGCATCAGTCCTACTGTAGCACATGAGTAGCCAGGCCCTCCTGAACTCTGCCATCAGACCCCCGTCTTGTGTCCTTCTTGTACGCCTATTTACTCCCACAACCCTTTAAACCATTTGTAACCAGTCCCTGAATTAAATCCCTTCTCTGTGAAATACCTAACATGGTTTCAGTTTTCCAGGCTGGATCCTCCCTAACTCCGCAGACATAGCATCTTCCTCCCTCTCCCCTGTGCCCCCCTCCCCCAGCTGCTGTGTGCCCCTTGCTCCATGTCCCCCAGTTTTGCCACTGGCTGTGTTTGTTGCCTCCCATGGTAAGCAAGTCCAGGATCATAATATGGATCGTCTGACCCAAGGCCAGCTTGGCCCCAGCCTGCAGCAGCAAGTGACGCCACCTCCCCACCCCACACAGACTACTGGTCTGTGGTACCTATAGTTCTGTGCTGTGTCTGGCATGGCTGTCCCCCTGAGGGACAGGGAATAGCGTAGAGCCCTGTCTGCTCTGTATACCCAAGAAGCAGCCTCTCACCTGTGGCCTCAGGTCACCAGCATGGCAGCCTTGATGCCAGGCTGTCCACACTGAAGGACACTGTTGGGACATTTAAACCTTTATATTCCAGATAGGGAAATGAAAGTGGTACAGAAGCAGGGAGGGAGAGCGATCTTGTTCAGAGTCATACAGTGACCACAGCCAGACCCCAGGCCTCTCCCCTCCTGCTCCAAGCACTTCTATAACAATAAAAATTTAAAAACACCCCACCTTTTATCTGGAGATTGTTGTAGACGCAGTTGTAAGGAATAACACAGAGAGAGCCTGTGTACCCTTTGCCTCATTTCCTCCCTAGTGACACCTGGCCAAACATAACGAGGATTGACAGCTGATTTCCTCAGTTTGACCTACTTGTGCTCGTGTCTGCGCGTGTGTTAGTTCTACACAGCAGCATCACCCATGGAGAACGGATTCGCGTATTCACCACCAGACACCAGGCAGAGCATCTCTTTCCCCTCAGGGGTCCTGTGCTGCCTTGGTCATCACACCCTCGTCCCTCCTGTCGCTCCTCCTTCCCACCCTGGCCCAATATTCTATTTTCTATTTGCATCATTTTGCCATTTCAAGAATATTGTTTTAAACGGGCTAACGCAACCTTTACAGTAGGATGTAACCTTTATGGATAGGATTTTTAAACCCAGCGGAATTCTCGGGAGATGTACGCAAGTCCTACGTATCACTAGTTCATTCCCTCTGTTGCTGAGATGTACCGCAGTGTATTTAACCAGTCACCCACGGAAAGACATCTGGGTTGTTTCCAGTGTGAGACTGTTAGGAATAAAGTTGCTATGAACATTTGCGCACAAGTGCTAAGCTTTCATTTCTCATTTCCTTGCCGGCATTTGGTGTCGTCATTATTTTCTTATTTTAGCCCTTCTGATAGGTGTGTGTGATGTCTATTTGTGGTTTAATTTGTATTTCCCTCCTGGTACATGAAATAAGACATGTTTGAATGTGGTTATTTGCTATTTATATATTTTCCTCGTTCTGATCCTTTGCCTACCTTTTAATGGGATTTTTTGGTCTTTTTGTTATTGAGTTGTAAGAATTCTTTATATGTTCTAGCTGCAAGTCCCTCATCAGATATATGATTGGTAAACATTTTCTCCTGTATTGTGAGCATTTCCCTTTCTTCATGGTGTCCTTGAAGCATAAAAGTTTTTAACTTTGATAAAGTCCAGGGTACATTTTTTTCTTTTGTCCCTTATGTTTTTAGTGCCACCTCTAAGAAATCATTGCCTAATCCGAGGTCACAAACGTTTGTTTTATTCTCCTATGTTTTATTCTAAGACTTTAATATTTTAGCTCTTACATTAAAGCCTTTTATCCATTTTGAATTAATTTCTGTATGTGATGTGAGGTAAGGTTCCTCTTCATTCTTTTGCATATAGATATCCAGTTGTCCCGGCAGCATTTGTTGAAAAGACTGTTCTTCCCAATAAAACACAAACGCAGTCTAGTACAGGGTAGAGGGAGGCAGGAGGGAGGAGGATGATTGGCAGAAAGAGGGAGGGCATGAGGCGGGATCTCACCTAACGTGCACATTGTGAGAGTGTATAACACACCCCTGGCTGAGGGGAACCTTACCCTGGAAGTGAGAACAACGTCACCTAAAAGTTGGTACCCTCATATTAATTTGAA
>NW_003852543.1:2877736-2879007 GCF_000181295.1 Otolemur garnettii | reverse complement strand
GTGGTTTGCCCTGAACTCAGAGGTTCAAGACCAACCTAAGCCAGAGGGAGACCTCATCTCTATAAAAAAAAAACAAACAAAAAAAAACCAAAAGCTGGGCATTGTGGTAGGCACCTATAGTCCCAGGTACTGGGGAGGCTGAGGCAAGCGAATCACTTAAGCCCAAGAGTTGGAGGTTGCTGTGAGCTGTGATGCCACAGTACTCTACTGAGGAACACAAAGTGAGAATCTGTCTCAATAAAAATAAATAAATAAATAAATAAAAGACAAGAAAGTTAAAAATAAACTTCAGACAATTGAAAGCAAAATTTTCAAAAAAGTATGTCTTAAATGACATGTGATCACTTAAATGAGTCCTTATATATAAGTTAAATTTGAAATATGATGAACTTTATAGTTCCTTAAATATTCCAACACTGTTTATAAACTTAGATTTCAACTTAAAATACACACCTGTCTAAGAGTCTAAAATCTCTAACACATTACCTGAATAAAATTCCAAATGGGCACATTCCTTAGCACTAAGATACCAACATTTCTGAACTCGCGAGCAATTCTGAACTCGCGAGCAATTCTTCTGAGACTGGCATATGTTTCCCTGTCGGGAGGGTCAGTTGCTATCCTAGCTCCCAACAGACCTTGGCAATTCCACCAACTCATCTAACGAATAATCTCAAAGTCTTTTTCTTTGAGACAGTCTCACTCTGTCACCTTGGGTAGAGTGCTGTGCTGTAATAGCTCACAGAAACCTTAAATTCTTTGGTCTTAAGCAATCCTCTTATTTCAGCCTCCCAAGTAGTTGAGACTACAGGTTCCCTCTACAACGCCCAACTATTTTTTCTATTTTTAGTAAAGATAGGATCTCACTCTTGCCCAGGCTGATCTCGAACTCCTGAGCTCAGGAGATCATCCTGCCTCAGGCTCCCAGAATGCTAGGATTACAGGCCTGAGCCACTGCTCCCAGCCAAACTCAAAAAGTCTTCATCAGTAATTATAACCAGTTCTAGCAAACAAACTTGAGCCAAGAAAGTATATCCCTAGATGCAAGTTCAAGTTTCTCATTAAGTTTTTAAAAAAGACTTCATTTTGATATTTCCTATCAATTCCACCTTTAATACCTCCCCCAATGCTTTTACATTCATTTTTCTTTTTTCTTTTTTTTTTTTTTTTTTTTGAGACAGAGCCTCAAGCTTTCCCCTGGGTAGAGTGCCATGGCATTACAGCTCACAGCAACCTCCAACTCCTGGGCTCAAGCGAGTCTCTTGCCTCCG
>NW_003852543.1:2867862-2877128 GCF_000181295.1 Otolemur garnettii | reverse complement strand
CACAGAAGTGTTTCTACCTGGGGCTGCAGAATATTCTGGCCTCTTTGAGCACTGAAAACACAGAAGCCTTGGGCCAAGGAGTCCCCCTGCCTTGGGGGTTGTGACTGTACTTGGGCAGGAGACAAATCCATGTTTTGCAGCCAGTGATTCCCCCAGAACCAGGGGCTACTCAGAGGGAAGCTTGTTTTATCTCATCCTCTTCCAGACCACACGGGGAAAATTATTAGCCCCATTTCTCACACAAGCTGTTGGAGGACTCAGGAGCCTGTGAGGGTCGGAGTAGGAACCCTGCCCACACCTGACCTTTCCCTCAGTACGATAGGCAGTGGGAGCCTTAGGCAGTCAGACCTAGGCCTGAATGTGGCCCCAACAGCCAACCACTTTGTAAGCTGGGGACTGGCTGCTCGCCTCCCTGAACTAAAGTGGACAAGGAACTTTACTGAGGACTGTGGTGGGGGCAGGGGGTGTGGGTAGGAGGGACACATGTCACATGCCTGGCACGTCTGAATCTCACCTCATGTCTCTTGCCTCACCCTCCATAACCCTCAACTGAGCTAGGTCCAAGCCTCAGTCCCCCAGTGACTGACGTGGCACCTTTTAAATGGCCCGTGGGAAGCAGCAGGGAAGTGCGGGCTCTGCTTAGTTGACATCTTCCCACCTTTCCCCATGGCTTCTTACCTGACCCAGCTTAACAGAAGTGGCCAGAGGCAAGAGGGCTTGGCCAGCATCTCCCACATGTGTTCCCTATGGCTTCCAGGCAATCCTCGCAACACAGTGGCAGCTGCTCTTCTGGTCTTTGCTTGGGGTCTGAGCCAAAATGGAAAGGTGGTCAGCATCGATGTGTGAGAATGCAGGCTGAGATTCTGCTGTGGGCAGCACCCGGCGCCCAGCATGTGAGTGCCTGTGTGTGTGTGTGTGTGCGCGCGCGCATGCAAGCACTGGTGGTGAGTGCGCGTGTAGGCCCGCCTGTGTTCATGCCTCTGTGTGTGTATGTGCAGGCATGCGTGTGAGCTGTGCAGCCACTACACTTCATCCTCTCTCCAACTCCAGCCAGGGTGACTCTAGATCAGGGGTCATTGTGGCTGAGAACTGCTATTCTCATAGTTCTCTAGAGGACCCTTGTAAATCCCTCTCTTCCACTTCCAGCTGGAACCAGTGCCCCCTTGCCCTAATGAGTGAGGCCTCTGGCCCCTCCCCACTTGGCTCCAGGCTTCTAGATTCTTGAAGGCAGAAGGCTCTGGCCCAGGGCCAGGGAGTAGCAATCAGCAGATGAGCATGCAGCAGAGCTAAACCTTTGAGTTTTTGCCCAAAGTAAGCATTATGCTGCTCCCAGGAGGTGTGTGTTCTGTGGGCTGTGCCCTTCCCTAGAGGTCTCAAATCTCCCTCAGCTGTGTCTCCTGAGTCCACAGCAGAGGAGCTTGGCAGGGAGGAGCCCTGGGGCCTGCCCTCTCTCTGCACAAAAGTGGCCTGAGGCCACTCTGGTTTTCTCTCCACCCCCTGTTCCCCTCTCTAGGAGTGGGTAGTGGCCTGGAAGAGCCTTGGAGGTCAACTTTGCCTGCCCTTCAGTCCACAGAGAAGTAACCCAAGGTATAGAGAGAAGGCGTGTGCCACACGGGGGCAGTCCCTCCTCACATCCAGTGGCGGGATTCCAGCAGCAGGTGGGGCCGGGTAGTAGAGCCCCGGCACTGCAAATGCCTGTGTGATCGTGTCTGCAGAGGTCACTGGAGAGGGAGATGGGGACCTGGGGCAGGTCAGGGTGCCACTGGAAACTTCTGGAGACCTGGGCAGGAATTACTCTTTGCCTGTTGCCCCATGACCCTGAGTTCTCACCTGCCCTTTCTCAGCTGCCCTAGGGCAACAGGTGTGAGCTCCTGGCCCTTTCCAGGCTCACTCACCCAGAGCCTGGGACACTGTGGTGCTGGTGAACGTGACTGAGCAACATGGAGCTTCAGACAGAAGTCCCTTCTCCTCCCTCCAGGCAGAGAGCAACCATTTCCCCAAGGCTTGGGCTCAGCCACCCCCCAGCTGCCAGAGTTGGGATAGAGAGAGTGCGCCTCCTGAGTGACACTTGTCCCCTTTCCTTCAACCTTGATCCAATGGGCAACCTGTGCCAAGGTATGGTCTGTCCCTGACCTCAGTTTCCCCACGTGTGAGACAATAGGCTCTGAGGGATCACTTCTATGTAATCTTCATAGCAGGGGCAGCCTTCTTGCTAAGATCCCCACAGTCCTGCCTGGGTCAGGCCTCTGTAGCTCCCAGCTCTGCCGGCCTGTCATCATCCCACAACTGTACTGAGGACCGCTCCCTTCCCCATTGGAGTGGAGCTCACACGCCACCCAGTGGAACACTCGGGAACTGACCCGAGCTCTTCCTGAACCGGTTTCCCACCTCAGTAGGGCATTCAAATTATGTCACCTTAAAAAGACTCAACTCTGCAGCAAGAAATAGTTCCATGGAGCGCCGCCTGTGACTCAGTGAGTAGGGCGCCAGCCCCATATACCGAAGGTGGCGGGTTCAAACCTGGCCCTGGTCAAACTGCAACAACAAAAAAACAGCTGGGCATTGTGGGGAGCGCCTGAGTCCAGCTACTCCGGAGGCTGAGGCCAGAGAATCAGCTAAGCCCAAGAGCTGGAGGTTGCTGTGAGCTGTGATGCCGTAGCACTCTACCGAGGGCGACAAAGTAAGACTCTGTCTCTACAAAAAAGAGAAATAGTTCCATGATCTTAGTGGTGGTGGGATTGTTTAATCTCATGCCTGAAAGAATGTTACCTTGTAGGTTCCTACCTGGTTTCATGAGGCAGGTCAGTAATGAACATACTTCTTCGGCTCTTAAACCTACAGCAGACACTTCTACATATCCCGCTCAACTGCACCTTGGCATCAACCCACTTTAGTCACCTAGGGCTGCCTTAACAAAATACCACAGAAGAGAAATAAACAACAGAAGTTTATTTCTTACAGTTCTGGAGGATGAAAGCCCAAGATCAAAGCACCAGCCAATTTGGTTCCTGGTGAGGGCTCTCTTCCGGTCCTACAGATGGCCTCCTACTCCCAGGTCCTCTTATAAGGGCACCAGCCCTATTGCATTAGGGCCTCATTCTTATGACCTCATTTAACAGTAATTATCTCCTAAAAATCCTATCTTCAAATACAGTTACTTTGGGGAATGGGGCTTCAGCAGATGAATTTTGGGGGTGAAACGTACTGTCTATAGTACCCACCTCAACATAGCTCCACCTTGGAATAACTACATCTTAATTATCCCTTGCCATATCTAAACCTTTGTGTAAATGCACCTTGACATCGCTACATCTTGTTGTAATTATACCTGATCTAATTGTACCTTGATGTTAACCTAACCTTGGCCTAACCTCTTGGCAAAGTGATGCAACTCACTTTGACATAACTACTTCTTGACATAATGGCTCACGAATTCCAGTATATGGACAAAAATTTGAGTCTTGCAGCAGTGACATGACTTTCCAGAGTTGGCAAGTCTGCTTTTCTAGAAAGAAGCAGAAACAGCCTCCTCCACACTTTCCTGTGGCAACAAAGGAGAAGGCAGAAATTCGTGTCACAGAAGGGTCAGAGACTAAAACCACATGTTTAATTAAACAACCCAGAGCTACCAGGAAAGTGGGAAGACAGAGTGCTTCAAGGATGGTAAGCATTCCTGGGATGGTGTTTTGCACATTTCCATAAATGAGGCCGTATTTCTTTGTTTCCTATGTTTTGAAAATGTCTCCTTATAGCTAAGGGCCAATACAAGGAAGAAAACATGGAGAAACCTGGGGTTGGCATTTAAGAGGGTATGATCTAAGCCTTGGTTGCACCGTGTTCTGGATGTGAAATCTGGACCATTTCCTTACCTGTGAGGTTGAGGATGTGATGCCTCTGAGGAATGGCCATGACTGAGCACAGGAGGCAGTGTCATTGTGCAGAACAGGGCTGGGGAGAGAAGACTAGGGTAAGGGGGTGGGGGGGTGGGGGAGAGCTCTGCAGGAGTACGGAGGGGAGGGTGTGCCAGAATTGCCTCACCTGGCTTGGATCCCCCAAGAGGCATGGCAGGAGCAGGCATAGGATAAGGAACTCGGGAAGTGAGCTAAATGCAGCATGAAGAACAGAGCCGTGTCACCCTCCAGGGGGTGGAGACCCCAGATGTGACACAGAAACCAGTGTGTTTCCTGGATATCCCTAGCAGATAAGTTAGATCAGAAGAGGCTTCTAGGTGGGGTCTTGACTCAACCCAGGTATTTTGCCACTAACTTTCTTTGATAAAATACACACACAAGAGATAGAGGGGGTTATAATCCTGCTCCACACCTATACACAGAGATTCACCCCAACGCAATGCAGTCCTGGTCCACTGTATCCCTGAAAGTTCCTGGTGGTGAGGCCTCTGCAGGGGAAGTGGTCCAGCATCACCATGGAAATGCCACACCCTCCCCCAGCCCAGGAAGGGGTGGGAGGTGACAGACAGGTGCTGGGTCAGGAATCAGGATTGGCTAGAGGCACATGCAGCCCTGGAGATGACTGATAGAGGGACAAAGAGGCTCAGGGTAAGGGGACTTGTCACCTGCTGGTGTCCTGGGGAGGACTAGGCCCTTCTGATTGAGTCTAGCAGCATGACTTGGGATCTGAGATACACAGGTTTGGGGGAGAAACTGACGATGCTCCCTTAGAGTCCCTCCTGTTGAACCCGAGCTCATGTGTGACTCTGAGTCTAGCATCTGCTTTTCCCTGAGATGTGCTTCCCTCAAATTACTAACCCGAAGGTCAGTGATGAATTCTAGGGCCAGAGAAGAGGCAGCCGGTCCAGCTGTGGCCAACCCCAGAGGTTCAGATGTTTGTTTTTAAAATTTTGGGACTTTCAGCCAAACCAGCCCTACTGAAGTAGAAACGACAGCACAAGCCTGAGGCCCCAGAGACAAACTTGACCTCCATTCTCTGCTGCCCCAGCAGCAGGGCGGGTGAGCTGGGTTTCCATCGTCAGGGAATGTAGGTTGTCAGAACTACAAGGGGTGGATACACTGTTGACAGGAGCTAGAAAGTGATGGCCAGTGCAAGCTGCTAACAAGATAAAGGCGACCAATTTAAGCGGTTTTACTGTACAAATGACTTTTATTTGTATATGGCTATTTGGTAAATATTAAACAGTGATGACCCCAGACAGCTGCCAGGCAAGAAAATAAGAGACAAGAGACACATGGTGGCTTTTCAAGATAGCAAGGCGAGTAGAAAGCGAGCGGTTAAACAACGGTGAAGCCAGTTTTCTTTCCAGTGATTCCCACAGTCCCCCCTCCCTAGGAGCAGAAAGCAGTTGATATAAAACTGTAAGCACTAGAATCAGTTAAAATAAGTCCCTTTGATGTCATCGTTTATTTCATTTCAAACAACAGTGGCGCCTGGAGTTATGGGGCTGTGCTCTGCTTGCCTGGGTCCGTAGAGGGGTGCAGATTTCCTTTGAAAAACATTTTCTTTGAAACCAAACATCTCAATTTGGCATTTCTGTGTGCACAGCACCAGCCTTTTCTTTATGAATGGGCCCAAAGCGCAAATGCCTGTGCACATCGAGGGCCTTTCGAGCCCAGCTGAGGACCTTGGTCCCCACCCAGAGAGCAGTGCCACTGGTCCCCAAGGCCTTGAGCCAAGTGTCACTTAAGCAGATCCAAGAGGAGAGTGAGTGTGCACACAGCAGTACAGTCCCCAGGATGGGATCCTCGCGCTGTCCCCTGAGACCGCGCAACAGCTTCGTCCTCCCATGTGGTTGTGGAGCACCTGTGGATGTAACATCCCAGACTCCTTCACTGAGGGTCTGTTCTGAGGGACAGGACGGCTTCTAGTCCTTAGGTGGTGGGGTCCTGGAGCCTGGCACTGGCGCAGCAGCTGCACAGCTCTCAGAGGCCTGACTCATGGAGAAGCACTCCCCTCTCCCCAGCTCTCGCTGTATAATGATTTTGTAGAGTCAGTCATTTATTTTCCTCACAAATCTGCCCTCCAAGCTGGTTTTCTGCAGATTTTCCTTGGACCTCAATGACTGGGAGGAAGGCGGAGGAGAAACAGGCAGGAAGGTGGGCAGCATAGCTTGCCCCTGTCAGCTTCCTGAGGGACTTGGGGCCTCCAGGCTGCAGCAGAGGCAGAACCGAGGACAGCAAGGAGGTCTGCACATCTGCATTGGATCTGAAGGCCTTGATAGCACCTTTTCCATTTTAAGAAAATCAGACTGAATATTGCCCTGAATCTCCTATAGGGAAGCCCATGGCTGAGGCAAAATCTCCCAATAGACGTGGCAACAGTGGAGCTGGGACGCTCAACAGGAAGGGGTTCAATGTGAATTTTCTAGAAGGGCTACCATGGTCAGATAATTCCAAGTGACAGTTGCTTTCCAGGGAAAAGAAAGTAATAGCTTTGTCATATTTATCATAGTGGATTAATATGTCCAAACAAATGTGCCAAAATGTGGTATCATCACTCAGCCTGGAAAGATGGTCTGTGAATCCCATGGCTATTTCAGCAGATCTTCCATTCATCATTCAGAAGGCAGATGTCAAAAGCCGCTTGGGGGGCTGATAATCCAGCTTCAGACGGGCACTTCTCCCTCGGCGTGGCTCCCTACTGCATCAGTGGTAGTAGATGCTGAAGGCATGGAGGATGTAGAGCAGTGCCGTGATGAAGGCAAAGAACTGGAAGGAGGTGGAGAGTGATAGTTAGAGACGGCCAGCAGCTGCTCAGCCTCCGAGCCCCAGGGAGCCACGTGTTCTGTCTGACCCTGCCTCCGCCCCCTGCCTGGCCAGTGATACCCTCCTCCTGGAAGCTGTCCTTTCCACGTCATCCCTGTGATGTCTTCTTATCCTGCCCTGACCACGCTGTCTGTCCCAATTGCCTCTAACCTGGCCTGGGCCCTCATCCCATGTTGACCTCCTGCCCACTGCCTGCTGTCCTCTGCCATCTCCTGCTATTGCACTATGAGCCTTCTGTGAATGCTCAGGCACCCCTCAAGCTCCTGAACTGTCATCTCTCCACAAGCCTCACAAGCTCAGTGACCCCCAGATCCTCATCTCATCCAGCTACCCACGCCAGGCACCTGTGGACCCCTACCTCCCTTCCCCTGTCTGTGGGGTCCAAAGTTCCCCAAAGCCTAGTGTTTTACTGCCTAGCCATTTCTGGGGACAGCCACTCTCCTTCGTCCTGGCCACCAGCACTTCTCATGACCTCACTCCTGCCTGCTCTGCCATCCCTAACCTGCCCACAGGGTGGACGCCAGCATGATGTTCCTGTGTTGAAGCCCATGGTAGCCTCCTCCTTCCTCAGGAAGGGACTGTCACACTTAACTTGCCTTCCAGGCCCCCAAATTGCTGCAGCTCACTCTGCCCTGCTGCTCACATACTCTCTTCTCATCCATTCATTCATTCATTCATCCACTCCACAAACATCGCTGAACACCTGCTGTACTCCAGGAACAACTTTGGCTGTAACAGCAAAGTGTTCAAACCTTTCTGCACCCATGAGGCTTACATTTGAGTGGTAAGAAGCAGAAAATAACCAGAATGAACAAGTAGAGCATATCCAGGTTAGATGGGGATAAGAGCCAGGAGAGAATGAGGCCGATAAAGGGTAAAGGGAATGCCAGTAGGGGTGGGGACCAGGGAAGGCAGCCCTGAGGACAGGAGGAGACAAGGAGCTGGCACACAGGCCCTGGGGCACAGGCTTTCCTGCCAAGGGTCCAGGTTAGCAAGGAAGCCAGTGCAGCTGGGGCAGCTGACCTGGGGCCAGTAGCAGGAAAGGGCCTTACTGTGGATCCGCCAGGCCACGGAGTTACTGGCATTGTTTGTTTAGGAAGTTAATCTAACCTGGTGAGGAGGGATGGGAGGCAGGCAGGCTATAGGGTGGCTGAAATATCTGTAGCCACCTGGAGGGTCACAGTGCTTGCCTAGACCCCCATTCTCACCCTGAGAGTACCCCACATGCATCCCTTCCTCCCTCAGTGGCCACGTGATCTCTGCAGGAGCCACAAGGTTGACAAAGGACTTTCTGGCCTCAGTGACATGTCTAGGGGTAGGCATGGACTTAGGCTTGGTGTTAGAGTCCTTGGTGGGGAATGTTTAAGGTAGGATTAAGGAAGAGGGTCAAGCCACTGTGGAGGAGGATCCGTGCTCCCTGACACACGAGCCACACCCCACAGGGGGAGGACTGGTGTGCTGGGGGAGAGGAGGAGGGGTCCCGCAGTCCCAAGACCTCCCTTCATCCTGCTGGATGGTCTCACTTTAGGGTCTATCAGAGCCAACATACTACCCTGGAGGGCTTCTGTCATTGACATGAGAGGACACTGGAACAGTTCAGCCACAGGCGGTGGGAGCCATCAGAGGATTTTTAGCAAGAGAGAACAACATGCTCCAATTTGTGTTTTGGAAAAAAAAATGTTCTGCAAACAACGTGGTGGGTGTGAGCGGAAGCAGGGCTGACTGAGGTGGGAGGAACGGGGTGGGAGAGGACCCTGACACGGTGCGGGTGTTCACATACCCCCTTCCCCCAGCCCCCACAGCTCCTTGGTATGGGACACGGGCCAGCCCTACCACACGCATGATGCAGAATTACGTGTCCTAGTCAATGCCCTTCAGTGACAGTGGCTGGCGGGGTTGCTACCCACTCACCGAGGCTGCTGTGTTGATGTAGTAGTTGTTCAGGGCCTGGGTCTCAGAAATGATGGTGGCGTGTACTTGCAAGACAGCAGCGCTCATGTACAGGATGCCGGTGGTCCCATGGTATAGACTGTCCTGGAAACCCAGAGCAGAGGCCAGCCACAGCCACCGTCACTTAGGTGACCACTTTTCTCCCTGACTACACAGCTGGGAAGAGTGAGAAAAGGGGCCTGGCCACACTCCCATCTCCGGCTGTCTTTCTGTAGTGTTTGTTATGGAATATCTATGTAGCAAACCACAGCGGATTCATAAATAGCGATAACGGTGTCAATAGCGGCTAACATTCATGGCAAACTCCATGCCACGCCCTTTTCTCATTCGTCCCATTTAACCTTGTCCACTGTGAGGTAGGTATTATTTATTACTAGCCTTGTTTTGAGTCAGTGGAAGCTGGAGGTTAAGACCAATGAATAAATAGGATTTGAACCCTGGTCTCATTAACTCCACGCCTATCCTCTTAGCCAGTGGCATTATCAAGACCCACTCTGTGCCAGGCACTGTCCTATCTCACTTCGCTTTCCAGCTAATTTCTTTTTTTTTGAGACAGAGCCTCAAGCTGTCCCCCTG
>NW_003852543.1:2857794-2867664 GCF_000181295.1 Otolemur garnettii | reverse complement strand
TGGCTGGTGCCTTAGCCGGTTGAGCTATAGGCGCCGAGCCCTCCAGCTAATTTCTTAAGGCTGCTACTACTCCTCCCAGGCTGCAGGTTAGGAAATGACACTTGGTTAGCAGGAGAGTCGTTGGAGTTAGGCTGATCTGACTCCAGCCTTCCATTTTCCAGTCTCTCAGGGAAACTGTTTCACTTTCCACGGTTTCAGTTACCCACACATGATGAGCATTTAAAAAATATTTTGTTATTTTAATTTTCCTGAAACATTTAAGTGGAGAATTCTTCAGTGAATAAATATGCCATGAATAAAACTTCGGGGAAACACATCAGAATGTGCTTGATTACAGGGCACCGTGTATATCCCTAACAGGGAAGGTGGTGGAGAGGAGTATAAAGAAAGATTCACTGTTGCAGAGAAATGTCTTCGTGTTGGCTTAAAGAGAAACACACTAAAATCAAGCCTTGGTTCTTTGGGTCTCCGATCCCTGGTCTCTGGTTCTTCCTCCCTGCCTGGAAGGGTCCTTTGTCATTACCCCACCCAGGACATCAGTTTAGAAGGAGCCACCCCACTGGTTCTTACCAGAACTCTCCAGGACTCAAATCTTGAATAAAATCCTAACAGGTAAGACAGCAGGAACATCAGGGAGATGAGGAACGAGGTGAGCGAGACGTACAACACCCATCCTTGCAGCAACGGGTATGCTACCTGGGTAGCGGCTACCAGGATCCAGACCCAGAGCCCGAATACCTGTAAGGGAAAAGCATAAAGCAGCTTCATTTGCTTGTGTGGGGCATGCTTCTCTTTGCAGGGGGTTTCTTTTTTTCTCTGCCTCTGGTTAAAAGCTCAAGTGAAGTTAGGGGTGAACCAAGAGGGAAACGAGGAAGGAAGTCTGCGCCCTCTGAGTCACCTAAAGCCGGGTCCTATTGTTAGAAAATCTAAGAGCTTGCGAATGGAGGGACTCTCAGCCAAGTTTGGCCTGTGGATGTCTTCTCAGCCAAAGCAGTGTTGGCATGTACAATTTTAAACAATTCTGAATGAGTTGTCAACATTTTTTTTTTAAAAATGAGGTCTCACTATATTGCCTAAGCCAATCTCAAACACCTGGCCTCAAGAGATGCCACCAACCTTATGCCATCTGTGGCATGTTCCCTGTTGCTCATAGACTGTGGAATAGTATTCTTCTTCTTCCAGCTCCCTTCGCCCACTGACAACGCCTGCCAGGTAGCCAGGTCATTGTACCTGATGCTCAGGAGTCAGATACCACCCGGGCAATGCGGTTCCAGCTTACTTACCTCTCACCTCTGTCCACCTATTTGTTATCCTCTTGGTGGAGAAACCAACCCTTTTCCCTGTCCTTCTCTGTGGTCTCTGCCTTGGTTTGCCTTCAGGCTGGGCTTGCACCCATGTTGGTGAGCTCAGGCAGGACCTGAATGTCCAGCAGATGGCATGTCCGGTTAGAAGCTCGGACGAACACCAAGGGGTTTTGTTATTAGTTTGTCTCTGACTTTCTGAGCTCCTCTCCTTCCTGGGGCTTTCTTAGGATGTCATTGTAGCCCTCCTTATTTCTTTCTCATAACTCCTATTAAATCTGTGCTTTTAAGCACCATATAGGCTGGGATCTCAGGAACCCACCTGCAGCCCACTTCTCTCTGTGGCTTTCAGCCCTACACATCTGCCTGCTCACTGGAGGTCTCCACTTGTATGTTTCTCTTCAGGAGCTGACCCTGTACTTGCCTGACCTCAAGAGGGAGTACCTTATTAAATTTTGTACCCTAGGCATCTCACTTCCTCACTCCAGTCCTGGTCCTGTTCCTCAAACTCTTTACATTCAACACATACACAATCTGAACCTTTTGCCACCCCGAATTCATTCAGAACCCACCCTCTTCAGCCCCTGCTGAAAATGACCTATCTGAGGGGAGACAGTTCTAGGATTGGGAATGGGTATACTGAGGCCTCCAAAGGGAATGATAATGTTCTATTTCTATTTCATAGCGGATACACAGGGATTTATCTTTTATAAAGCAAGAAGATAATTTTGAAAAAGAAGAACCTATTTGACGGTGAAACCACTGGACATTTGGAGTAATGGGGAAGGGGGACCCAAAGATGACTCTGAATTTGTGGTTTGGAGAAATTACACTACCATATTTGAAAACTTTCTATAAAGTTATGGTAATCAAAAGAGTTGTCAGTGCATGTGACTCACATTTATGTCCATTTTAGGAGATAACTCATCTTCTTCCTAAGTTCTGTTGCTTTTCCACATACATTTTAGAATCAGCTTACAGTATTTACTCTGTGTGTATATGTGTGTGTATGCTGAGAAATTTTATTGTGTTAAATCTATAGGTCAACTTGGGCAGAACTCATATCCTTACTATGTTGAGTCTCCTAATCCATGAACATGGTATGTCTCTCCAATTATTAGGCTGTTACTTGATTTCTTTATATCAATGTTCCGTAGTGTTTAGCACACAGTGGCTTTATCCACTTTGCTATATTTATGCCTAAGTATTTTACTTTGGGGGAGCTGTTGTAAACAGTATTGATTTTTAAAAATTTCATTTCCCAAGATAATTTATTTTTTTGGCATGTGTGTTGATATTCATCCTGCAACTTGCTAAACTTAATTTTTAGTTTAAAGAGGTTTTTTTAGTGTGTTTCTCTCAGGTAGGTTAGGGTTTTCCATGTGTCTCATTAGATTTTAATTTTAATTTTCATAATTACTAATGAGATAGAGCTTGTGTGTATTTATTAGCCATTAATATTTCCTCTTCTATGAAATTTTTATTGCTTCTATTGGTTACAAATTTTTAATACATTTGTATTTTTCTTGTTGAGTCATAGGAATTCTTTCTGATAGTGTGGGCTTATTGACTGTTATAAACTTTGCAGACATATTCTGTCAGTACATGTGTCAAACATTTTATGGTGCCTTTCAATGAACAAAGTCCATAATTTTAAGACAGTTGATTATGTCAATATGTCCCTTTATAGACTATGCTTTTTATCAAGTTTAAAAAATCCTTTTCTACCCTGAATCATAAGGACATTCTTTCATCTTAGACTTTCCTTTTGGGATAATTTTCTTTCTTCCTGAAGTACAACCTTTGGTAGTCTCTTTAGTGAAGGTCAGTTGGTAGTCATTTGATTTAGGAGAAAATGTCCTCAATTTTCCCCCGAGAATTATTTTCTCTCAGTATTTCTAAGATAAATTCCCACTGCAGTTTTCATATTATTTCATTGCATTCTGGCTTCCATTAGTGCCACTGTGAGGTCAGCTGTTGAACTATTGTTGCTTTGTAGGAATCTGTCTTCAGTATCTGGCTGCATTTTGGGTCCTCTCTCTCTTCCCTTGGTGTTCTGCAGTTTGTGTAATAAGAAATACAATGTGTTGAGATGTGGGTATCTTTTTGTTACTTTCTGCTTAGTATTTATTTTTAGATTCAATATCTGATAGTTCTATTAACTTGGTCTTAGTAGTGTGATTCTGCAGGTTGTTGTATTCACCAAGCCATGGAAAGTGAATAAAAATGCTGTTATGTGGTCAATATCCAAACAATACTGGTCATTAGTGGGAATGGGATTCAGGACTCAGCAACTGCACCAGGATCTGTAATATTTTAGGAGCACATTAGAACTCTGAAGGCAGAATATTATTTGTGCCATTTATCACTGTATCCCTGTTGCCCAGCACAAGGTCTGGACAAAAGCAGATGGGGAGAGAAGGAGGCCAAATAAAAATTCTTTAGAATGAATCTATAACAATACCACCATCACCTCACATTAACTAGGTACTTTACAGTTTATAAAAGTCACTCACTTGACTGCCTCATCTCATCCACACAACAATTCTAACTCCTTAGAAAGACTGGAGAGCTGCCACTTGATACCGTCCACTGCTTAGTATGAGTGAGCATCTGCAAAGGGGTCCCTGTCCCCCTCCTGCCATCAGAGGCTGCTCTGACCAAATGTAGCCATATACGCATTATTTTACATTTCCATATTTAGACTTCAGCATAGTCTATGGGCGGGGGGGATGCTGCACTACAGGGGATTGAGGCCTGAGGTCACACAGGCAGTGCATGGTGGACCCAGACATGGGGTGGGACACTTGTGGGTCATGTCCCAAAACCAGGCTCCTAGAATGTGCCTAGAGGGTGGCTTACCAGGGCTGCAGCTCAGATCTGCTGGGGGAATCAAGGGCCTACAGGGGGATGTCATACCCATGGTCTCAAGGAGCCCAGAAGTGAGTGGACTTCTCGCTCTGCGCATTAGTTATGCTTTAGGAGTCCACGTTCCCACCTTTTATGACAAGCCAAGGGACTCTGAGCATTTGAGAATCTACACAAATACATGGGAGTCTTTTAAAATGACTTTAGTTTTGCATAATCAGTGACACACAGAGAACTGTCACTCACTTAGTATCTCCACACCCCTCCACCTTCTAAACAGTAGGAGGGATCCTGGCCAAGGACTAAGTCCAGGTGAATTGAAATCCAACAGAGTTTGTTATCTCATTTCTGTTTCAAGCAGTCTAGGTTGGATTCTTTATACGTGTAAGAACTTTTGAGTATTTGTTTTTATTACTCTTTTTTAAAAACTCATGTTTAGTTTTCCAAATTTTCCTGGCAGCCTAAGCTGCTCTCCCATTATAATGTTCATTTTGTGTTTCCCCATGAGCAGGAGATATTTTTAGATAGTTGGGGCTGGCTCTCATAGTAGAGGAATATTTTATTGCAGTTAGACATTCAGAGCAAGTATATTTCATGTATAACTTTGGCAGGGTCTTTTTCTTGTAAGCAAACACACATATTCTTTTTTTTTTTTTTTTTTTTTTACAGAGCCTCAAGCAGTCACCCTGGATAGAGTGCTGTGACATCACAACTTACAGCAACCTCCAATCCTGGGTTCAAGTGATTCTCCTGCCTCTGCCTCCCAAGTAGCTGGGACTACAGGTGCCTGCTACATCATCCAGCTATTTTTGGGTTGCAGCTGTCATTGTTGTTTGGCGGGCCCGGGCTGGATTTGAACCTTCCAGCTCAGGTGTGTATGGCTGGTGCCTTAGCCACCTGAGCCACAGACACCGAGCCCAAAGACACATATTCATGTATACATTTTCCAAAAGGCTGACCTGAAATTCGAAAAAACCTTTTAAGGTGGGATGAAGCTTCACAATAGGTTTGTTCACTAGCTCTTCCCTAGAACATGGAGAAAACCCTCATACAGAGAAAGTTGGTTAAGAACTACTCGGGAGGCTGAGGCAAGAGGATCGCTTGAGCCCAAGAGTATGAGGTTGCTGTGAGCTATGAGGCCACGGCATTCTACCCATGGTGACAAAGTAAGACTTTGTCTCAAAAAAAACAAAACAACAACAACAAAAAAACCTAGAATTCATAAGAACTAGAGTAACAACCTCCAGATTGGAGACTGGGAAGAAATGGCTGATTCCAGGTTTGGGGCAGGGAGATTGAGCCTGGACGTTCTATTATACCAGATGGTGAGAAAACTTGCAGAGGCTCCTGGGTCAGGTCAAAAGGACTCAGGTAGGCTCCTTCTGGCCAAAGATGGGACAAGTGGAGCCTCAAATAAGGATAATTGCTACGATGGGTTGGAATACATCAGCTAAGTTGAAATCCATGAGTTTACAATGATACTTAAAACAAAAAACATCTTTGGTCACTTTTGGAGGATGCTTGTTATTTTGACAATGACTTAAAAAAGGAAAAGGAACAAGTAAAAAATATAGTGTGGGGGGAAAGAGCTTCTAAAATACCTGGATATCTGAGCATTATCCTCTTGGCAGCACTACTGGAACCCTCCTGGGACTTTGAGGAAGCCCCGGATTTAGGTCCTGCCCCGGAGATTGTGATGGAACTGGCGAGGAAGGCTGCATGGCTGAAAGTCCCCCAGAGGGTGTGGGCAGGGCTGAGGATGCCCAAGCCCATCTCTCTTTCTTTCTTTCTTTTTTTTTTTTTTTTTTTTTGGTCTGGGGCTGGATTTGAACCCACCACCTCTGGTATATGGGGCCGGCACCCTACTCCTTTGAGCCCCAGGCGCTGCCCTGAGCCTTTGCTTTCACTCTCACCTCTGTAATCTCTCCACCATGTAGCACCACTCTTGGGTTTGCATCCCAGCTCTCCTGCTGGGCATGTTATTCAACTCATCTATGCCTCTGTGAGTCCCTGCCCATCAAATAGAGGAGGTGGAGATTTCACTGGCCCCTCTCTTATCTGTTCTTGTGAGGATTTGACCAGTGTTTCTCTGGCACATGGTTGCTGTGTAATGGCTATTGGCCACAGTAGCCACAACCATTTGGAAAGGCACAGAGGGCAGGAGAAGGACCTGGAAGAGGGATTGTTCAAGGCTGGTCTTCCTAAGAGATGTGAAGTTCACTTTTAAGAGAAGGAGACCAATCAGCTGGGTGAGTGAGATAACATTTAGGGGGCACAGACCCTTTTTAGTAATTGATAAAAGCTTTAGCCATCAGGAAAAATGTACCTATACATATGTACAATTTTTTTGTTTTTTGAGAGTTTCACTATCTCATCCTTGGTAGAGTGCCATAGCATCACAGTTCACAACCTCAAACTCTTGGGCTTACGCGATTCTCTTGCCTCAGCCTCCCAGGTAGCTGAGACTACAGGTGCCCACCACAATGCACAGCTATTTTTTTTTTTTGTTGTCAATGTTGTTAAGCTGGCCCGGGGTGGGTTCAAACCCTCCAGCCTCGGTGTATGTGGCTGGCACCGTAACCACTGGGCTACAAGGTACAATTTTTGCACATGCACAATTTAAAAGTCTGGGGATCCACAGACTCCCGATGTTCATATATCACCCTTAGCTTGAAGTCCATTGCCACCTCCAGGTTAAGTAATTCTGACATCACTGCTCTACTATCTTGATAATATTGATCAAAACAATAAATGCCTGTACTATTCAACTTGGTTATTTCACCTTGGGAATTTGTCCTATAAATGATGCATGTGAACAAAATGAGAGCTGTGCGAAGGTCTCTATGGTAGCCTGTTGATTACAGTAAAGATAGGAAACAACCTAAATGTTCCTCCAGAAGAGACCAGTTAAATCCAGTATGTTTGCAAAGTGGAACACTCTGCATTCTTCACAAAGAATGAGAAAACTCTTTAAATCCCCAAATGAAACAGGACCCAAGGATTTGAAAAGGCACACGTGACCGATGTGCGGTGATTTAGGCAGTAAAAGAATGAAATGCACATGAGTGTTTGAGTACCCACACATTTGTTTGCAGAGGAACAGAATGTTTCTGGAAGGAGACCCAATCAACCAATCGGCACCCTGACCTCCAGAGTGGAGAACTGCTTGGCTTGGAGGCAGGATGTTGAATGTAGGACTCTGTTTATGTTGGAACTAATCCAAAACAGAGAACATATAAATTTTAAAAAAGAAGAAGATGAAAGTGCACTAGAGAATTCTGAATGAGAGGAGACACGAAGAGAAGTGCCTTTTCAGAGGATGGATTTCCCACCTGGACAGAGCAGGGGCCCCTCAGAGGTAGGTGAGGGGCAGGTGCAGGGGCCGGGCTGCTGCCTCTCACACACTGAGAGGCTCTGAGGCAGACACTACCTGAGTGATGACCCCAGGGGAGGGTGAAGGAGGCACCAAAAAGATGCGTGGTCTCAGATCCACAGGACCCGGCGCCTGGCTGAGGCTGGGAGTTGTGGGTTAGAGGTGGGGCGGACATGGGGCTGAGAACTAGGGAGGAGCCCTGGGTAGGCACCCTGGTGACAGGTTTTTCTACATAGCTGGGTGTTGTATCAGCAGGGCAGGTTTCATGCCCTGCCAACACCACATTCCTTTTCTTACTATTTGTCTTAATTTTCACAACAGCGTTGCCTCTCCTTTCCGTTCCTGGTACTCAGGTCCCCGTAGGCTGCTGTACCACGAAGCCTCAAAACCTTCAGGCTTGCAGGAAAAGGCCCACGTGAAGACAAGTAAGGCCTGTTTAGTCAGGGCACAGAGTAAGCTGGGAGGTCCTGGTCTCCGTAAAGGACACACTTGGAGGAATTGTCTCTGTAAAGGACACACTTGGGCGTTGCCCACACTGGGAACCTGGACGCCTGGAACACTCCCTCTGACATGGGATGTTTCAAGGTGAAGGAAACTATTGTCCTTCACTTTCAGGCATGCACAGTGCATGCTGTCTAAGTCTAGGGTCCCTTGGCTGTCCCTAGGATCCCTCTGCTTCCTCCCTTTTAAAATTATTATTATTGTTATTTGAGACAGAGTACCATGTTGCCAGGGCTGGAGTGCATGGCCTCAGCCTAACTCATAGCAAGCTCAATTCCTGCGCTCAAGCAATCCTCCTGCCTCAGCCTCCCAAGTAGCCAAGATTACAGGCACCCATCACAATATTGGGCTAATTTTTCTATTTTTTGTAGAGATGGGGTCTCACTCTTGCTCAGGCTGACCTTGAAGACCCAAGTTCAAGCAATCTTCCTGCCTCAGCCTCCCAAGTAGAGGGGACTACAGGCACCCACCACAATGCCAAACTAACTTTTCTATTTTTAGTAGAGATGGGGGTCTTGCTCTTGTTAAGGCTGCCCTGGAATGCCTGAGCTCAAGTAATCCGGCCTCCACCTCCGAGAGTGCTAGGATTACAGGTGTCAGCCACCTTGCCTGGCTCACATAGCTAATTTTAAAAAAAGTGTTTAGAGATGAGGTTTTGCTGTGTTGCCCAAGCTGATCTTGAACTCCCCCAATTGATCCTCCAGCCTCAATCTCTCAAAGTGCTAGGATTTGGGATTTTCACCAACCTGTGCCTATCCGCAAATGACTGAAAGTGCTGAGAGCATTAATTTTAGTGTTACAAATACATTTTAGCGAGTGGATGAATTTGCAAATATGAAATCCAGGAATGATGAGGGTCCACTGTACTTTCTATACCCAAATCATATTTCATCACATTGATAATGACTTACTTACTCAGTTAGGCCCCAGGGCAGGATATGTGGGGTCTCCAGCTTTTCCCCATTAGAGATAATGCTGGGGTAAGTACCCTGCTGCACAGACAGGTTTTTTTTCTTTTGAACTATTTATATGGGATAAATTCCCTGACTAGGCTTATTGGTGGGAGGTATGGGCATGGAGGGAACATATCGGGTGACTTCCTACATTTGTCTAGTCTCATCACATTCCCTGGCTGGGGACACATGTGTGACCTACCCAGTCACAGCCAACAAGACTGGAGGGAAAGGTTTCCGTGGACCCAAGAAGGAGGCACAGGGCACAGCAGCCCTTCTTGCTCTGGCCATTGCAGTGTTTAGGTAAACTTGGAACCAGGAAATGGAGAAGGAGAGAAATGAAGAGCCTGGATCCCTGGGGACACACCCAAGTGTCTGGAGAAGCAACGTAAGGGACAGCCCACTGGGCTCCAGAATCTGAGGACACAAAGTCCATTTCTCTTCTGTTAAGGCCAGTCAGAGCCAGCGACAGCCCTTGTCACAGCCCCGCTACGACGCCCTGGGGTTCAGTCTTTCATGTCACCCGTACCCTTCTTAGAATACTCCACTGGTTCCCACAATTCCCCGGCCAAACTCAAGCCACGGCCCCAGGCCCAGGCCACCACGTGGCCACCCTTGCCCCCTCTGTGGCATATCCCCTAGCACTGGGCACCCGACCATGGGGGAGATACATTCATGGGTTGTGACTCTAATTAGTGGATTACTACAGCATTAAGAAATTAAGTAGACTACAATAGAAATTACAGGAAGGGGATTCCATTGTCTATAGGAAGGGGGTATAGCGTTTACTAAATCTTTTGTTTCATTAAAACACAGCCCACCCCACACACGGTATACCAGGTTGCAGTGAAGATTTTTTTTTTTTTTTTTTTTT
>NW_003852543.1:2852720-2857430 GCF_000181295.1 Otolemur garnettii | reverse complement strand
GAGCCTGGGATTCTACATGCATGCTCCTGCCCAGGTGCCACAGTTGGGCCCAGCCAGGCCTCCCACGACTGCAGGCCTTTGTGGGCAGCTCAGGGATCCCAGCGCCCATGTGGGTGTGGCTCACAACCCCCAGAATGGCTTGAATCCTTGTGAAGCTTTGGGGCAGGCATCGTTACCTCCTGGGTACAGGGTTGGCCAAAGCACTTCCCCAAAGTCACCCAGTAGGGGGTGGCAGGCTTGAATCCAGGACCCTAAGACAACCCCCAAACAGCTAGCACTATATGGAAGTTAGGGCACTTCCACACACCAAGTCACTTGAGGGCACTCATGGAGAGAGAATTTCCTCTCTTTGTGGCTTTAAGGATAGCGGGAAATTGCTGGCCCAGTCCCCTCAGGCCCGTCTTGAGGGCCCCTGCCTTATCTGATCCACACCAGAGCAAGTTGGTGCAGCTGCTCCTCACAGGTCATGGAACAGGGTCCCTGGTACCTGTAAGTGCTCTCAGGCCTGGGCTGGCAGCAGGCCCAGGAAAACCGGCACATGTACCTTTCTGAGCCACCCATGGGCGTGTGCACCAGGCGGCAGGAAGCGTGGCCTGGGAGGGGCTCTGAGTCAGGGCCGTGACCCCTTTGCTGCTTCCTCCCCCCAGGACCGCGCCACACTTTCACACTGACTGCCCCAGCTTTTTATTGATTAAACAGCACAGATTTACAATGTCACATAAAATGGACCAAGAATATTCTTATCCACCCAAAGTCTAAAGGGCTTTGGCTTCTTGTCTCTTAAAATAAAAGCACAGGCCAGCTACAGTGGCTCACTCCTGTAATCCTAGCACTCTGGGAGGCCAAAGCAGGAGAATCCCTTGAGCTTAGGAGTTTGAGATCAGCCTGAGTAAGAGCAAGATCAAGACCCCCATCTCTACTAAAAGTAGAAAATTTAGCCAGGCTTTGTGGTGGGTGCCTGTAGTCCCAGCTACTTGGGAGGCTGAGGCAGGAGGATCACTTGGACCCAGGATTTGAGGCTGCTGTGAGCTACAGCAACCTGAGGTAACCCCTAGCCAGGGACAATAGAGTGAGATTCTGTCTCAAAAAAACAAGAACAAACCAAACACTGAACACTTAGGGGCATAGTTTTCTTTTGTTTCCTGACCTGTGCACCTTCAGAAAGTACAAAAGAGAAGTAAAACAGAAAGACAAAAGTCTCCTGTCCCCATGGCCTCATGGAAGGCTTCCCCACACACCCAGGCCTCTTGGCCTGGCCTCCCCACCTGGCTTCCCTTTTCTAATTTTTCCCCTTTGGCCTTTACTACATTGACTAACTTCATGGCCCTTTACATGGCCCCAAGAAGTCACCAGATGAGCTCTGGATTGGTGCTCAGGGGAAGGCCCCATACCCTCTGTCCTCTCCCAGGAACCCACAGACATTTTGTGATCAGTGAGCTTGTTCCTACCCTTCATTAGGCTATGGGTCACTTAGTCCTGATTGATCGGCTGTCTGGCTACTCCCAGCTCACCCTAAGCCCATCTATGACCAGACCCTGCAGAGAAGGAACCAGACCAACGTCACCTCTTCAAGGAAGCCACCCTTGATTACCAAGCCCCCCAGCACAACTCCTGTCTGTTTACTCTCCACTTTCATTTTCTCTCTTTGCTGCCTCCTGCCTGGCTCCTGAGCTCCTGGAGACAGGACTGTGTAGCACAGGGCTTGGCATAAAGAAGGTGCTTGGTACACGTCGCCAACCCCACTCGAGAAAGGAGAAGTTGGGCTGCTGCACACACCACTCGCTGGCTGCTTAGTTTTCTGCTCCTGGGCCTGCCTCCCATGAGGGTGGCCCAGCCGCAGACTGGCATGTCTGCCAGGAGCCTGGACCAAATGGAGACAAACGCCCATGTGTTTCATCCCCACCCATTTCCTGCTCCATCACCTCCCAGGCCCTAGAAATTCTCCAAGTGGCAGAGCAATCTTCCCTCAGGATTCCCTGGGGAGGCTTTTCCTACCTTCCTGCCTCTCTCCAACCCCGCCCCACACCCTATGTCAACATGGGACACCCCACTGCCCTGGTATATGGGATAGACTACACAAAAATGCTATCAGAGAGGAGGAGGGTGTCCAAATAAATACATGTCCCTCCCAGGGCACCTCCCCTAGAGACACCGGGCAGGGAGAGTGTCCAAATGTTGGTGTGTGTGTGTACAGTGCTGAGGTAGAAAAACAAAGTTCAGACAATCCAGGGCTGGGAGGGGCATCTTTAAATAGGACTGAAGACCCTGGAGTCCCAGATCCATGATGTCTGGAATGTGGAGGAGACCCAGGTGGCATCTCCCAGGGACAGAGTATGGCCAGGAGGTGGGAAGTGGTGCCTCCGAGAGCTGGCACTGTGAGACATGAGCACAAGTCAGCCCTGCTCCTGAGGGGTCTGTGTAGCCTCTGGGCAGTGACCATTAGGGCTGAGATGGGGAAGACCTGATCAGGGGGTGACTGGGGACAGACTGGTCTCTGTAGACGGTGAAGTGGTCCTAGCCAGGCCCGGCCCATCCAGGGTGAGGGAGGGGCTGGTGAGAGGCGGGGCTGAGAGTAGGCAAAGGCCCGGCACTCAAGGCCTCCCGCCTTCCCCGGCTGGCCTGCTTCCTACCACTTGCCAATCTGGACAACTTGAAACCTCTCCTGACTCCCACAGATCTGCCCT
Source organism: Otolemur garnettii (assembly GCF_000181295.1). Lineage (NCBI taxonomy): Eukaryota > Metazoa > Chordata > Mammalia > Primates > Galagidae > Otolemur > Otolemur garnettii. Next base: position 2,854,746 of record NW_003852543.1, on the reverse strand, counting down.
GCCCAGGGGAAAGTTCTCCAGGGAAAAGCCTGGGGAATGGCAGGAAGAAGCAGGAAGTGTCCAGGTGAGCACTTCTTACTGGTGAAACTGCTTATCTGGGGCTCACCAGGGGCCAGTGGGTCAGAAGGCAGACCCCCAGTGGGTCCTTGCTGCCTCCACAGGGCACCCGGTTAATTCCTGCAGAGCATCTGGCATTTGTGAGAACGCCTCCTGAGGGCTGACCTGGCAATGTGCTTTGTCACCTGTCTCGGCTGAACTGAGAGAGACCACTGGCTCAGGGGAGGGTGCTCGTGGTCCAGCTGGATGGTCTGACGCTGAAGTGGGTCAGGGCTGCCGGGCTGTGCCGGTCAGTTCCAAGTGGCTCAAACCTCTTGTCCCCTGCTGTGCATTGGGCTCCCTCAGCAGCAGACCCTGTCTGAGTTCTGGCAGTGGGAGGACTTGAGGGAGACCAGGAGAGGCGTGAGGGCTCCTTGTTGCCTTTTTCAAGTCTTGCCACTGTTCCTCCAGCACCCTTGGTGGCAGGTTCCACCCTAGAGGCCCTGGGCCCCTTCTCTGTCTGAAGGCCCCTTCTCTGCGTGACCTCTGTCTCACAGCACCCCTCTTCCAGAGTCTGGGCACCAGCTAGGCAGCGCTTTGTCTAGAGGTTTGAGCATCAGTCCTGCTTGTTTCCCCTTTGTTCCCTTTTGACTCTGGGGGTGGCGGCAGCTGCTTCCCGTGCTCCTTATTCTCCGCTTGCTTCAGCACCTCCTTTCTGTTCTCTCAGCCTTCCCATGACTATCAGCAAGTCCCTATATTGAATCCTCTCTGTGTGAGACACCTATCATGATTTCTGTTTCCTACCAGACCCCGAGGGACACGGCACCATTTATTGTTCTTCTTGGCGGCTCTCCATCTCCGCCATTAGATAGCAAACTCCATAAGGCAGGGGCTATGTCTGCCTTGTTCATCTTTAATATCCCCAGCGCTGGCAGAGAGCAGGTGCTCACTTGATATGGGTTGAATGGCAGTGTCTTCCTCTTTCCTTATCCCTCAAATATTTATTAACTGCTTGGTCCTATGCAGTCCTAGTCTGAATAAGCAAATGTCTCAGCCCACAACCCAAACCCCTCAAGAACACCTCGCTCCTCCTTGAGTGAGTTTGTCCTGACAACCACTCTGACCCCTGAGGCCTGAGCAGCCATGGCTGGACACTTTCTCCTCTTTACTCATCTCCAGTCTTGGGGCGCTCTCTGCATGGTCAGTGTGTGCTAGTCACATCACTCCTTTAAAACCAGGGCCATGACATAGGTTAACCCTCAATTACCTTCTTTTTCTTGTATCCCTGAGGAGCAGAGGGATTTCAGTAAGCACTGTTGACTTACAATTGCAACTTGCTTACAAGAGACACGTACTTTGCAGAGGCCATTTGACCACCAACAATGGAGTGGCATGGCTGACATTTCTGGAGTGCTCTTCCATGGTCTACTGACACTCGCTGTGAAGGTCTTTGTTCTGACCCCACAGCTGTGGCACAGGATCACTGCTTCCCTCTATTGTCACTCTTTCCTTTCTTGGGGAAATCCAGGCTCAGAGTGGTTAAGTGACCTGCTCAGGGTCTCACAGTGACTAAGAAGCTGAGCCAGGCTGGCTCTTATTTTACTGGGATAAAGACCCCCCGAGCACTGCGGTCTCCCACAGTAGAGGCTGAGACTGGTGCCGAGAAACCAAGCTGGTCCCCGGCAAGTGCTGAGAAGCTCACATCCGACCCCTGCAGAGGCCACTCCCGTCTCCTCTCCCTGAGGTCTTGCTCTCCCCCAGCCTGAGACCTTCCCGTCCCCATTGTTCTCCTTCTCTGTCACATGCCTTCCAGGGACATCCCCCAGAATTATTCTGATGGGATCCAGTGGTACCCTGTGCTCAGAGGGTGGTGGCTCCTGAATCCTGCAGGAGAACAGAGGGGAAGGGAAGTGCCCTGCAGGAGCCAGGGACAAGATCAGGAAGAGGCCATGGGGTGGTGAGGCAGGAGCGGATGGAGGGACAGATATAA